>NC_084951.1:8531746-8644246 GCF_949316205.1 Platichthys flesus | reverse complement strand
GGAACGCTCATTAATATGTTAGACAAATACAGCAGTCAGGCAGACAGCTGAGAGGCTGACACCTGCTTTCACAGAATCGGTCCTGTAAAAAAATGAAAAAGCTTTTAACATTTACTCAGACATAATGACATAATGTCTGACAGTGAAGAAAGTCCCACAGACTTGATCAGTCACAAAGTGCAGCTGAAAACCTGTAACTGCTCAAATCAGATTATACTGTGAAAACACAAATATTATATGAATATAATCATTAAAGAAGAATACAGCACAGACTGCTGATTTTATTCTTCTCCTATGATGCTGTTTGATATATTATTCCGTCTGATTCCATTTTAGTCACAGTAATGGGTTTTAGCCCTGCTCATGACTCAGAGAAAGTGAAATGTCTAATAGATTGTGCTGAACTAAACAAATGAGATACGGGTAATGACAGTTTTGTAATTCTTACAACATAATGGTGGGAGCAAGTGAGTCACATGGTCAATCCACCCAGCACTGGTTCAAACATACACTATATGGTGCCCAGATGATGTGTACAATAACTTTTGTCAACCTCTGAATTTTCCTCCTGCAATACGGCTGAGATTTTTTGGGTTAAGCAGCAATGAATGGAGGGGTAAACTAAAACTAAAATTAGGACCTCTTTTAAGAACCGCCTTTTTTTGTAAAGATATAAATAACCAAAGATCCAATCATATCCAAACATAATCTAACCTTCATAACAGGATGCCATGTTGTTCAATCCAAATGTAAAAATAATGTAGTATTTTACCAAATTAAAAAAGATAATTTAAAACAAAACTATGAAATGTTGCTATTAATCTATATTTAATAGCAAGTCTTACTTAATGGCATTGTTGTCTAGCTGTCTTTTTTTTCTCTTTTTTCTCTCTCTAGACACCACTAAACCTTTAATTGGCTTTGGTTGTTTTTATTGTTTCCATCTACTACTGCTTGAAACCAACACGAGTCACTTCGCAACTTGCTTATTACTCTCACACAGGCAAGTGCACAGTGGACATTGGCATTTAAAAACTACACATTTGAATTTGACCTGTTTATCTGTCAGTGCTGCCATGACAGAAACCAACTTTGAGAAAAATGTATTTAATAACTTTGACTTTTTTTTTTATCAGAGAGAAATCAAGATGATTTGGCTTCGCTTCTGGGGGAACTGCTTTGTTGTCCATCTTTATCATGTCTATGACTCACACACAGACTATACAAATCGAAAACATTTTGTTATCCAAAATAATCAACATGGTGTGAGTCAGCTGTTTGTTCACTGCACTGTAGCAACAAATCAACAAAGGAACCTCTTGCCCTCTCAGGCTGCAGTAAACATAATCTATCATGTGAGCTGTCATGCCAACCTATAATGTGACTTGGTTGTTTTTGTGCTGCAGTGGGACAGTAAACCCATAATACTCCCATCTTAAAACACAACAAGTGGAATTTGTCTGCTGTTTTAAAACTACCAAACAGATGTAACAGATCCTCCTCTCCATCAACGTGCAGCCAGAGCAGAGCCTCTCATCAGAGGTCTGACAGCGTGGGTAAAGGTGGGACAGCAGTAGGTGTTGTAATGGATAACAAAACACAGAAAGCACACTGCTGAGCTTGAATCCAATGAAAAAATAACTTTCATATCCACTTCTCACTTTGAAATATCCTCCCCTCCCACTTCTGTTCCTCTTCTCTGTACCCTGTCTTCCTTAAGTCTTGGCTTTGACCTTTTATGCCTTAGAATTTCTTATCTTAACCTTTATTCCTCCTCTTTTTTCTCCACCAACTTCAACCTTTCCTTTTTTCGTTTAATTTCCCTGTTCTGCAGTATGACCCAGGTTTGCAGTCATTTTTATTTCATCTCTTCATTTCCCAAGACCTTTCTACCCTTGTCTGATATGATTAAAAGAAATGATGGCGTCTTTGTAGTTATGACCAGGGATTTATGGGTAATGAATAACAAATCACTTATCTTGTTGCTCAAAATTTGACCTGCCAAAATCATACAACTATAGAATATAAATAAATTATATATCTACTAATGGATGCAGTTTTATTTATAGATCATTGGGTGTCTGCCAACAGGCATGTTCCACATATGATGCATGTACATTGGCACAGAAACTAATATTTTAGACTGAATGTTATACTGTTAAGGTGAGTTCAGACAGACACAAGGCAACATTAGATGAAGATTGATTGCATAAACTAATGGAACGATTCAGGTGGAAGTAGTCAGTGCAATTATGTTCCAGATGGCATAAAATAAGACAGGGCAACAAATCTAATTGATTAGATTAATTAAAAAGTGCACTTTTGCACACACTGATCTGTGCTCTTGGTTTAGGTTTGGTCACAAGGTATCAGAGCCAGATCAGTCGACTCAACACGTTGAAGGCTTGTTAGGTTCTCTCCTACCTCCTTGGTAGCTAATGCGAGTGAGCTACCTGCAGATATCCGGCCTTATAAAAAGCCAAAAAATAATCAAGATTTTAATCTTTGGTGAGATCACCCACCCCTGGCATTAGCCCAGGAGGAGATTCATACAAGTTAAAAAGGTCTGAGACAAGGAAACTGGAAGGAAATAACAGATACTGTTTATGACGTCTGCATGATCTGTGAAGCTTATTACAGCTAATGTCTGAACAGTTGAAATGTGCTTGTTGCTTAATTTGATATGCCATGAAATGACTTGACAGCTTGGGAATAAGCAAATAGTAAATGCTGTGGTCAGTTAAAAGATTTTCTATCCATGTGAGCTTCGTACAGTGCAGCAGACAGATCTCAGGGCCACAAGTTATGTTTGATTTAATATCACCTCAGATGTTTTTTCACCTTCATTTTCCATCCTCTTCAATTAGTTTTGAGTGAAGTTCTACATCACAAGGCAGCAGCAGAAATGCGGCTTTTCATGTTTCAGATTATGCAAATGAATACTAGAATACTTTGACCATCATATGATTATTCTTTCATGTGCAACCTTTTCTTCCATTTCAATATCCCTGTTCCTTGCTTTGGCATTTTCCTCTGTTCCTCTCCCTTCTTTGCAACCACTGCATGTCATTTCATGCATCCTATCACTTTACCTGTTTCCTCAACTATCAGACTCAGTGTTTATTCCATAATTTCTGGAAAGTTACCCTTTATCTCATCCACTTCATCAAGATGTACCCCTCTCCTCTCCTCGCTTTGTTAAGGTCTGGTAGCCACGATAAAGGACCATATCACCAAGCCGACAGCAATGGCTCAGGGGCGAGTCGCTCACCTGATTGAGTGGAAAGGTTTGGGCGGTGGCGGTGATGCCGGGGGACGTGGAGGCGGCTGGGCATGTGGAAAAGGAGGAGGAGGCTGGGGGGCTGGGCTGCAGGAAGATGAACAATTCTACTCTCAAATGACGGACGAAATCAAGGAGGCTCGCTTCGCTGCAGGTGAGACACACCGACGTGTTTAAATCAAGAGAAACAAGATGTGGTCAGTGGAGATGAAGTGATGCTCCAATCCCTCTGGGCAGCGTTTTCATTCGATTAGCTTTGTGCAGAGGGAGCTTCAACAAAAATCTATATCCCCTAAGATGTCCCATCAATGGGGACTCAAATCCAGTGCACTTATTCAATTTCCGGTTGTTTGTGATGGTGGTTCACATGGTGACAAACAGCATGTGCCGACTTCCAAGAAAAGCCCCATAAAATGTGATTTTCTGGGCCTTTTGTTTCACAGGAGTGGCGGAGCAGTTTGCCCTGGCTGAGGCGGCCATGCATGTGTGGTCACTGAACGACAACATAGATGAGCCCTCCACCAGCTTACAAGGTCAGTCATGGAAAAGGATAGCATGTGTGTCAATGGAGTGTTATTTAAATGGGTTTACAGCTACTTTTTTGAAAACACACTTTGAAATAGACGTTCATGGTCTCCAAACTGTTGACCTAGGGGATACCATGACGTTTTACCAGGTTCAAATATCCACAACCACATAATAACCATATTCGAGTTTTGGATGTAATGCTAATTTACTCTAAGTTACTCTGCTATAAATATAAACTTGTTTGTATTAAAGGCTACTCTTTCAAGGTTAGGTTAGGTAGAGTTAGGTTAACTTAGGCTGGGTTGGGTTTGGTGAGGTGAGGCAAGGTGAGCTATGTTAGGTAAGGCTAAGTTAGGTTAGTTCGGGTTAGGTGAGGTTAATTTAGATCAAGTTCGGTTTGATTTGATTAGGTTAGGTCAGGCTAGGTAAGGCTATGTAAGGCTAGGTTAGGTTAGTTTAGGTAAGGTTAGGTTAGGTTAGGTTAGGTTAGGTTAGGTTAGGTTAGGTTAGGTTAGGTTAGGTTAGGTGAATTTAGGTTAGGACTGCACTTTGTTTTGACTCAACAGAAAAAACTCTGCCTATCATACAACCATCAAACCAAATGTCTGTTATTATAACGATAATGATTATAATTGTGATTATGATGATTATGATGATTGAGCTATGAATATGATTATACTTATCATCCTTCCCCAGCAACACCGAGCCACTTCTTGTCCCAGTTCCTGCTGGACGGAGGCAGCATTGGCATTCCCCAGCACCTATACAGCATCCACACCCCCGGTTACGGCAACAGCATGGCAGCCAACCTGGTCCCAGTGCCACAGGTCGACCCAATCTCCCCGACATCAGCCACTCAGAGGGACAAAGATCCCCCCCCTTTTGCGGACAGAAGCACTGTGACCGCAGTAGCTGGTGTCCGACACGTAGACAGCAGTTCGCTATCCGAGGACGATGTCTTTTATAACTAGCAGGAAAACAAACAGGCAACCTCGCTGGCAAACTCTGAAATGATCCTCACTGAGAGATCTCACCACCACAGTGACGGACAATGAAAGTAACTAAAGACATCTGTAAGATATATGCAGAGAAAATGAAAGAATTTCTCTCATCTCTGTGAATGTGTACAGTTCTAATGTAACATTTGAATTTTCTATTCATTGTACATATCATATGTTGGACTGAACAGTGAAGAGTCAAACAGTACTGGTGTAAATATGTAAAATATTGTTATAAATTAGAAATTTGAATACACGTTCTGTATCACGCTGTCCAGTTCTGTTTCTATCCCTTTTTTCTATCACATTGAGGAGTTCTACTTGAATATGGGAAAAAGGTATGAAGCCCTCAGTAAATAAGTCAGTGAGAAGGAAATGTGACAAATTGGACGCAGGAACCTCCTGACAGGCTGCAGGTTATTCAAGTGTTGCGTCTTTACAAGCTTATGGTTTTAGAGAAATAAATGCAAAAATGATTTGTCAAAATCAATACAATGTCCAAGGAGTCTGATAAGAAGCTAAAACATTTTTCCTTTTTATTCAATTTGATATATTAATAATTTCCTTAAAATGTGCAGGTGAAACTAAAGTCATATTATAAACTAAAATACCACTGAAATAATTCCTTAGACGTTAATTGAAGTTTATTAAAACTTATTTGAAAGTCTGTGCTAGTGACATTGCAGTTTAGAGATACCAACAACTTTCTTAATTAATTATTATTAATTTTGGATTCATTTTTAATTAATTGATAGACGTGATGTGTCAATCTATGAAATTAAAAAACAAATTAACGTCTCCACAGGACAAACAACCCACAAACAAACAAAACTTGGATAATCATCAAATCATAAACATTTATATTTCATACCTGGGCAAACATTGTTTAAGATCATAGACTGTATATGAAAATGGACAACATAGTTCCACAAAGGTGAAGCCAGTGTCTGTATCTCCCCCTGTTGGCTGGCTACAGTATAGGCCATAAATTCTGCCTCCTCTTTTACATTACATTACATTACATTTTATTTAGCTGACGCTTTTATCCAAAGCGACTTACAATAAGTGCATTCAACCCCGAAGGTACAGACCCAAGACAACAGAAATCAAGAAAGTATATAATTTAGTGGATAGGACATAAACAAAAGTCAAAGTGCACGTCAAAAAAATATTCTCCAAGATGGTTTCTCTCATTCTAGGTAGTTCTTCTTATACAGATATTTTATTACTAATACACTTTGTTTTTAACTATTTATTTGATGCTATGACAATTGGGTGAAACGTCACGATGGACAGGTGGGACTGAAAAGCGATTGTTTGAGCACGTGTATTGGTGGGACCTTGAAAATGTGGCTCCACATTATCAAGGTCTCTGCCGTTAGCAGATTAATTTAACAAGAATAATCATCTATTTTGATTTATGAGGTTTATTATGATTCATCAGTAACAATGATTTGGACTGCAATCAAGGTTTGATTACGCTGCACAGAAAACGTGTTACCGAGGTAACGTTGGCCACATTCCTATTGTGGCTGTGGGAATTCAGTTAGCATTTTTACATTGTATCGATTTCAAACTTACAGTATGTTTTAGAGCAGAGGTTACAAAACTGCGATGCCTTCTTGAAGGGAGAGGAGTTGAAGGGGTTGAGATGCAACAGAGAGATATGCAGGACTTATTTAGGGTGAGGTGAGAGGTGAGAGCTGCGTGCCTTCATGAAACCAAAGTTTTACCTTCTGATTTTCCAACACAGTCAGCAGCTGAAGCAGCATGAGTCCAAATGAATCACAGCTCTTGGAAGCTATTACAGTACATCCCATTGCTATAACTGAGTCATAACTTTAGTCAAATGTAAATATGCAGATAGATCCTTAGACTCACTGTGACTAATCAATAATATGATTCACTGTAATTTCCATCATAAAAATATATTGATAAACTGGCTTAGAAATTTCTACATGACTGTATTGATGCATACATTGTGAACAGGAAGTACTTCTGGCTTTATATACTTTTAAATAGTACGTTTTCAGTGATGAATATAAAATAGGGCTCAAGATATAAGACAAAGATACCTAGTTACCTCTGACTAAAATCTTTCTACATTCCCAAAATACAATTGGCCGAAAAGTCTCACAAAAGTGCACGGTGTAAATGACGTCGTTTCGAGTCTAATACGAATGTGGAGACTTCTGGACTATAAGATGACAACAGTCCCGCAGTATGGAGGCATGTTATGTATTTGTTCTTTTGTTTTATTAAGTTTGAAAAATGTGAACTCTCCCTTTAATCAGTTTTAAAGTGCTCTCCCTTAATACGCTTGTGTGAGGCGTCTCAGAAACCGTCCCCAAATATGAGAACAGTTGTAGCAAAACATTAGCATGATTATGTCACAAACAAGACAGAGAATAACAGTAGTTAGAAATCCCATCAATATAATAGTATTACATGTGTAAAGTCTAAAATGTTGCATGATCAATATCTTTATTCGATCATAATGAATGGAAGTGTTGGGGCGAGATGTCCACTCAAAACCAATCAGCAGGGTTTTGATGTGTTAATTGATTAGTTATTGGCTTTTTGTTTTCATCTCCCCTGGATCCTATTCTGGATAGAAACACTTTTGATACAGTTGTGTCACAAAGTGCAGTTCACTGATGAGGCACGTTTACTATCTCGTCAATGGACACCATGTTTCAACTTTCAATAAAAGCCAAGACAATAAGCTCAGGTATTACATTTTATGTGGATATGTTGTAATGCCAGGAGACTGATGACATCATGTCATTATAAGAGACGGTCTTGGATCGATTCATGGAGGCTTCAAAAGATCAAGGATTCACTCAGTTCCTATGTGTGAAAGCTTAGATTTCTTTGGCCAAGTCCTCCAATATCTTCTTCATCTAGAGGATGATTTGGGAGAAACAAATGGAGGGAGGGAGAGATATTATTAATTCAAAATTTGCCATGTTGCTTCCTACACTTGTCTATAATGTTAAAAACAATCTGCACAATATTAACCAATCCATACATGGATATAGTCGTGTTTATATGGATAAGACCAATGACAACTGAGGAAGGTTACAAAATCAGGCTGCATCATTAAAACCAATAAAGATTATTAAAACGCTGGTGAGTGCAAATACACACACACATTATTGATTGATACCTGTGTCCATGTTAGTAACCCAACCAAACGTCCTCTCTCTGCGACAAACAAGGTCTGGTCTCCAACGACACTCAGTATTCTGTGGGCCTGCAATAACACGAGACATTTTCAAGTGTCTGACATACTAAATTTTACAATTTAGGTGACAATGCTGATTTGCTGTCTTTCTGGAAGTTAGATGAGAAAACGTATACCAATTATTTTTGCCACTTGGACGCACCAATTACTGCCAATCAGTAGTAAATCCTAAAATGACCAATGGGCATGCATTCATGGGAGGGGGATGTGACCAAAATCGCTGTCCTCGCAAGAAAAATATTTTTTTTATTCTGATAAACAATAGATAATTTATGTTGATACAGATTAATAAAATGTGGGGCTTCAGGTTTTAAATAATTATTTTAACCATTTAGCTCCAGTCCGACAAGCTCACCACTGCCCTCAAGGTGAATCACAGATAGTTTGAGTACAACAGCATTAATAGGTACACAGGTTCTCTGTGGACAGGATCTGACAGAACTGACAATTCTTTTCCTGTTAATTTTTTTTTTTTTTACATTTGTATGTTTATGTGTGAATTAAGCAAAGAGAGGACAGATCCAGGCTAGCTGTTTCCACCAACTTCAAGTCGTTATGCTAAGCTAGGCTAACTAGCTGACCGGTATCACGCTTCTAATATAAGTCTATGGAAGGAAGGGAAAGATTATTTAACTTAAATTTAAAGTATTCCTTAGTATTTGTCACAACTGCGTTACATTAGGTTCTCCTACCTCCTGAACAGTGTTGTGAGGTGATAACAGGACAGAGGTTGGATGAATACAACAGACCTCATCCAGATGTTTCTCCAGAGTCTGAAGAACATTACACAAACATATTCATTCTTAAACATTTCCATCAGATGTGTGGTGTTTTCAGTATCACTTAATAAATGATGAATCACAGTTAATACTGACTGCACACTTTATTGACTGTATACGTGGGTGTTGCTACACTCTCATAAATCCTTTTACTGTTTTTGTTTTTTTTCTTCTGCAGTAAAAATGACAACAGCGTGTGCTTTCATGAGATTAGCATTTACATCAGGCAACCGCTGTCTGAACATGCTGCTCCCGTCCTCTTTTGTGGAACTGTTTCACATTCAGTCAGTGTCAAACTGGCTGTAAAGACGTGGCCTGCCTTTTAAACCGTGTCACACGGTTTAATCCTGCGCCTCCATTTGAATTCTTGGCTACACAATCGGAACTCAGTCCAGGCCTTTACCTCAGTCTTGGGGCGACGCAGGAAAATCAGCAGCTCTGATCGAAGCACGAAGCCCAATAAAATCTGTGACTCTTCAACAGGAGAAAAGAAAGGAAAATCAATTTTATTTGCCAATGTCTATAGCTTGAGTGTGCGCAGGTCTGTAGTGGGCTGTTTTTTTTCTGTCACAAACTAAACTTGTCTGTTTGATTGCTGCTGAAAGGCTTAGCTGGTTGATTTTCTATTTCTCCCTTGTCAGTTACAATTTTTCCAAATAATCTCTCAGAGTTTCTCTATCTTCTCTTCAGTGGCTCAATATTCTGGTCACAACTATCTGTGACCAGAACCAATCATGATTTGACAGGATCTTTTTCGAGATCCTGTTGATTTTTTGCTTGATTTGTTAATACTCTCAATATATTCTATTTTTCATTATAAGATTTGGACAAAATGTGTCTCATTAGCTTAAAGACTCAGGTTCAATACTTGTCTGCGCACCGTGAGACTCAACCACAGGGATTTGAGTTTCACTGCTGGTTTTGACAGCATGTTGAATCTCGGCTGAACCAGCTGCTCTCTGAAGCTGCACCGATTTCACTCCCAGAAAATGTCCAAGAGTGGTGGACGGAAGCCTGCGAGAGACAAGAGAGATGTTACACCTGGAATAAAAGCAGCTCAGGTTGAATGAAATGAGAAAATGTAACAAGTAAATTAAACATTAAAAAGATTTTTTCAATGTTTGGGTTAAAAGAATTCAAGAATGAATGCTTTAATTTGATGATGGCTACAAAAGACGTGGTCTACTCTAAGCTGTATGTATCTACCAGTATGTAAAAACATTCTATATGTGTGTTTGTATTTGTGTCTGTATTTGAAAAAATCTCTGTTGAATAATTAAATGTTTAGCCCTAAGGTTACTGTCGTGTGATGACAGCTGGAAGCTCCGACAGCGCAGTTCCTGCTGTCATCATAGACACAGAGCAGAGCTTTAAACCAGCTTTGAAAGGTTTTCTCATTCCCATAACGTTTTCAAATAGTTTGAGGTTTCCATCAGTCAAATGTGTGATCCATGGGGTGTCTGGGTTTGAGCAGCATTTGAAGTCACCTCAGCTTGAACGCTGTTGACAACGAGCCGTTAGTAATGATGTCTTGGTTTCTATCTCAGCGTGTTGTTATTAGTGGCTGTCAATCAGGCAGGTGACCGACAGATAAAAGAAAAAAAGCTCAATGGTGCAGCTAACTGCTTTCACCGAGGCAGTATGGGGGCACACGTTCATCCCAGGGGATTGCTTTGATATTTACATCCTGACTACATTGCTCTACAAATCTCTACATTAAAAAAAAAATGTCATATCAGTCATAGTAAGGATTCTTATTTGTCCTTTTACATTTCACACTTTCATGTCGCAGTGGTGGGATGTAACAAAGTACATTCAAATTTTTCATGGAACTGTGATTTACCTAAGTATAAATGTCCAGGTACTTCTCACTTTTACTTCACTACATACTGTACATCAGCAAATATCTGTACTTTCTACTTCAACACATTTGTATAATGCAAACCAAGACTGAGCCATGATGATGTAGGGGACTGCTGTTTCATTATAGGCTACGCTCAGCAAGTACACATATTTTAAGCACTTATATCATAAGTGAGTTTTCTGGCAGGTGTAGTGTCTGGGAAAATGACATTACTCAGAGAGCTTGAATCACTAGAGATGCTTTCGTTGAACAGTAGTTGTCAGTTGCCACGTAAGTCTCTTTAAATGTTATTTTTGTGTGTGCACTCATTTGTAGGAAAGGTTTTCCTCTTTGGGTGTACAAATTGAAAGTAATAGATGAGTGGGTGGTTTATGGGTTTCTTCATTATTAACAGTGACTCATCCATTACTTGGTCGGCTCCTGAGATTTTCTTGCCATTTAAAAAAAATCACAAATAACACATTTCAGCCTCACAGGTTCAAGTCTACTTAATCCAAGTCTATAGCTGAGTTATATGTTTGGCAATTACAGGTGGCTGTGAGGAAGGCAAACAATTGTAGCATGAACGACTATTTCTACACAATTACCACTAGCGAGGTAAACAATGAAAACTTTGTTCTGTATTTAGTGCTATGAGAAATGAAATCTTATCTAAATCTGAATGGCTGTTGCTCAGACTCTGTTCTTGAGCGCCATTTTTGTTTTTAATTAACAGCTAAATTGAACAGCTTTAAAAAGCATGGGTTATCGTTAGCTTGATAACACGCTAATGTTTGGACCTGTCATATTTAGCAGCTTGGCACATTGGCATCTGGTCAAAATTTTGCAAGTTAGCATGCTATGTCATCAATGATCTGAAAACACCTTAGGCTAACAGGGATTCAGTCATTAGTTTGTGAGGTATTGGTTCGTGAACTGAAGAGTTGGACAACATGAAATTTGGAGTAACAATAGAATTATTGTTCCTAGTTTTTGTTGTTTCCCGGGTAGCAATACGAGTGTGTTCCCCTAGAGTTAATATTAATGAAGACAACTTAGTCGTAAATTTTCTCATGTCCTATAGAAAACCAAAATCTGTTGTATGAGAATTTTCATGCTCTGACCAAAAAAGAAATGTGATGGTGTTTATGTTTTTATAAGTGGTCCACCGATCAAATAAGGACTCAAAAACTCACCTGCAGCAGCTAAAATGGATTAAATGGAGGCCATCGCCGAGACTGAGCCATGATGATGTAGTGGAGCGTTTCATTAGGTTACAGGCTACTGGGCAAGTAAACTACTTTTACTTTTAACACTATCAAGTACACAAAACTCAAAATGTGTTGGTTGAGAATGTTCATGCCGTAACAAAAAAGTAATCTTTGAGGTCCTACACTCAAAATATGCTAAAGACTAATCATCATGTACTTAACCCTGACACTTTTTAATCTTACAGAGGGCATGCTTTCTTCAGAGAGGGCAGGTGTGGAAGCCTCTTGCTGATAGAGAGGGCGTCGTAGAAGGATGGGCGGTGTCCCGAGCGAGCCAGGGCATTGGCCAGGAGAGTGGCGAGGAGAACGGGCACGGCATGGCTACACTGGCCGGTAAGCTCGATCGCCAGGAGAGCTGGGGACAAGGTGTGTGTCACAGCCCCAGAAAGAGCTGCTGCACCTTTAATTCAGAAAAAAAAAACATTTTTGAAAACAATAGCTTATACTCAAGATATGTGTATCAGTCTACTTTATCCAATTTGTTCAATAAACCCAATTAACATCCAGATCTGAATAGTTGCATATTTTTCATAAAATAATCAAATTAATAAGAATTGTTATATGATATATTCTTTTTAGATTTTGTGTGAAACAAGAAAGAAGAATTAAGGATCATGTAAGAGGACTACAAACGGTGAATGTAAAGGCAGGACTACATGTCAGACCACTAGTCAAATCTAAAATTGTATATTGTTTATTTACCAGCCAGTGCGTAGCCCCCAGGATTAATGGAAACCTGCTGTTGGTCTGAAGTCCCTCCAAAGGAAAACATATATGCTACTCCTTCTCCATGCAAACGGCCCAAAGCTGCCCCTAGGAAAAAGAAAACACATCACAAGAGTTTCTCTCTGTTTATATTCCAGGAATCCCTGACAGAGTTGTCACATTGTGTTGAGAGGAGGCTCTGAGGCAAATCCCTCACACTTAAATGTTTGTAATTTTGAAAGTGAAGCTTGTCACTTCCCTTTCCCCCCCACTCACCATAGACAAAGACTGGCATGAAGTATCCAGCTGGAACAGGCAGAGTGCAGGCGAGGACCAACATCCACATCTCGGAAGAAACAACAACACAAACTGTCAAGACCCTGTCAAACAGCCACAGCAGCTCTGTGAGCATGAGTCACTGTCAGTCTGTGAGCAGGGAAATCTCAGCGCTCTCAGATCAGTTTTTCACTAATAGATGTTAAATCAGGTCAACTCCTACCCCACCTTATATGCAATACAAAGACTGGTATAAAAACATGTTTGCATTGCAATAATGTCCACATGGGGGTTATCTTGTTGACAGACATAGGTTTTGTGTTATCATTGTGTGCACCTTCATGAGCAGAAAGAAAGCCAAAGACAGGCAGACAGGACTCCCTGATGAGCTCCACTCCGACAAAGGCTCAGGCTGCAGCAGCACAGAGGCATTCTGGTGCTGAGAGCTCCACTGCCTGCTGTCCAGTAAGGAGGTGAGGAGCTGATTCATGGTATACTGGGAAAGAAATGTCATTCACATTACTTTCTGAAATGCAATGGATGCTGTTGTGAAACAAAAGATCAATCTGGCCCTGCAATTAAAAACAAATTTAAATCTTTTTTAGGCTTTGTCAATGAATCTCATGAAAATACAAAACAACCTAAAAGTCTGTCTGACTTTCCAACTTTCCTCCAGCATTAAATCTTAAAAAAGGTTTCAAACATATAAAGTTTAATTTGTATACAAGAATGAAGAGTCTTTAGTCAGACCTGGCTTTCTATTGGTAGGAGAATTTAACAAGGTCATTTTACAAATCAGAAATCAAGTATCAAACTGAACCACAGGACATTTGTGCAGCAGGAGCAGAGCAAATGTACATGTGTTAAGGGGCTATTTGAGAGACACGTCAGGGTTATGAGGTCAAGCTTTAGAAGATCTGAACGTGAAATGAAGAAATGAGACTCTCAAAATTAAAGTCATGCTCTTGCATTAAAACAAACTCCATAATGCAGCATCAGAAGAAGAAGAGGGTGACTGGGTCAAGATGTGACATTCACAAGTGTTGGAGGTACCGACGTACAGGATTTTTTTTCTCTTGAGCTGTGCATCGTATTCACATGACTTCATGTCAAGTAGAGTGACGTAGGCAAAGGGTTGAAACACTGAGTCCAAATCAGTCTACACATCCTCATCGAGGATATGTGGAAAGAAAAGTCATCATGCCGACAGCAACAAGATAGAGCTGATTCCATGATGCACGATTCAACCTCATTGAAATTCACATCCCAGAGTTCAACACTCTCTGCAATCAGCTCGATATCACAACCATCATCTAACAGGAGCATCACTTTCTCAAAGAATATTAGGTGTCAGTGTCCAACCATCATTTGGAAATATTCCAATTGTGATGTTGAAGACGCTGGTACTGCGAAACCATAAATCTGACAAGCTGTAGTATGGCATCATGCTATGGCACAAGAAAGGCCATTTGAAATCTGAGCGCCGAATGCATATACATATTTTTTGTGAAAGTACAGATTTAGGTCAGAGTTAACTAATCAACTAGCAATGAAGTGTCCACCTAGAACGAATAGACGGAGAGAACTGATTCCGACCTTAGATGCCATGAATTGTCCGGCAGAGTACGGAAACGTCACCGATGCCAGGAGGAAGACCACCACGCCTGAGTATAGACCCTTCCTTTAGAGAGAGAGTCACAAATAGTCACAATTGTTACTGAGTCATGCTCGTTTTCAATTATTTAAAAAAAATGTATCTAGTATATGCTTTCACGGGACCTGGGCCCAGATTAATTCACTTGACCATAAGAAACTGTTGGATATCTCTAAAATATTGTAAGGTCTTTACCTAACTGTGTGAAGCGTCTGGAGAAAAAGTGTGTTGTGATATTGCACTATACAAATTACATTTGATTGAATTGAATTGAATTGTTGTTGTGAATAGTAGGAACACTGTGAACTGGGCACAGATTCATGAACCGTGCACATGTGAAGGTCATCGAGGAGGGGGTCAGTCTTATACAGCCACGTTATAATATATAAACAATATAGGTCATACCTATCGTGAAAATGTCTTTAACCACAATTTATAAATATATATTAATATAATGTCAATATAGCTTGAAATGTCCAAAATTATTTTATTTTCTGCAGGTGCAATATAATGGAACACGTTATATTTTTGCAGCACTGACCCATAAATCTGTGAATTGATACTCCAGACAAAACCTTGCAGCATGGTGACTCATCACAATACAGCTTTCACATTGTAAAGGATTGAGCTCTCACTCTGTCGTCAGCATCTTGACGAATGCCGTGTTTGTTTTGGTAAATTGCAGCATCCACCGATGGCAGAAGAGGTAGCAGCAGCTCACAGCTCCACACAGCAGCCTGTTTTCAGAGAGAGAGAGAGAGAGAGACAGCTGAATCCACGTGGAGAGACCAGAGGCTTATTTTAACCCTGGGAGCAATAATCTATCAAAAGTTTTTCAACGGGAGGACGAGGAATGGAAATGATCGAAAAAATGAAAGAAAAAAAAAACTAAATGCCAACTAGAAAGGAAGGAAAACATAAAAGAACCGGTCAAATGATTTTTATTGTTAATGATATGAGCATGACCACCAAATGTCAGCTCTGATTTGTAAGATGGGAAAGACAGACGTCATTTAAATGCACTTACCCTAACAAAGCAAACAGCAGAATCTCCAGCGGGTAGAACGGTAAAGCAGTGGGGAAATTAGTTTTGAACAGCGCCTGAAGAGTCTCTGTGGAGACAGAATAAATTGGGGTTATCGCTCTTCTCTCTCCTGCAGCTTTTCAAAATCCAATCTCCCCTTACTTTATTGTATTATAATGAAATATACAATCTGTCATCCTAAATGATTCTGCAAATGCTGTTCCTGGTTACTGTTATGAGAGGTGATAATATAGCTGTCAACATTATCAACAAGCTAAAATGACAGTCTAGCTTGTGTTGGGACTCTCCAGGAAAATGCTCAAACCAAACTCAATTTAGAAATATAGCATTTTAATTTGACAATTTTTTTTGGGCAAGCATACGTTCAGAAAAATATGAAATACAAGATATTTTACTAATTGTTAGGGCTGTCTGTCAATTTCAGCAAAAGCACTACATTGTCCTAAAGTACGTGGACAGCGGAACATTACAGCCTCATGACTAACCAATCCAAATCTTCAGCGAGGGCAATCAAACAGGGGATGCTACCCTAAACATACATAAATATAATCTCAGCTTTTGGATCATGTTATTGGCTTTGTGGTCACTTTTCCTCAGACTATTGTAGCAGTGATTCTAAATTGAACCTTATCCTTGACAACTGTGAGTTGGCGAGTGGTGATCAGGGCTTCCTTTACCTCCATCTCCACTCCACACCGTGAAGAGGCGGGAGGTCAACGCCCCACACGCAGCTGAGAAGAAACACGGGACGTAATGCCTCAGGGCAAAGTGAGAACACATGACCTCCACGCTGAACAACACACCTCCAAGAGCAGAGGTGAGGGAGAGACAAAGGTACAACAGAACAATTATGAGAAGAGGGTGTTTATGTCGCCTTAGACAAAACAACAGCAGGCATTGTCAAGTTTAAAGACTAGAGAACAGTTTTTCTGCCTTTATATGTATGAAAGAAAAAGTCCTCTGAAAATCCAATATTAAAAAATGTGTATAATGCAGGTGTTAATAGACAGATTCATATTTTATAGACATTATCACATATGAATAGGACATGTGAATTCATTTTTCAGGCTGAGTACAAATGGAGTTTGAACCTGAGGTGCTAAACACCAAGCAAGGTTGCACAAAGGAAATCACCTGTGGTGTGCGAAATCAAAGATGGGAGAGGTGAGAGAAAAGGATGAAGGGGGAGCAGCGATGTAGGACGAGAGTTAAAATGGACGAGTAAATATGTGACGCTTAAGAAAAGGAAATCAAAGGTGGATGCATTAACCAGACACATTTGATACTCAATGCTGAACCGTCTCACCACTGATGGGAGCTCCAAAGCAGCTGGCTACGCCGACCGCAGCAGCTACAACCAACATTTCTCCAGCTCCTTTGTCCTACAAGACAAAGAGTCTATAATTTAAACATCTTTTGTGTGTTTGTTTTTACATATTACGGAAATACAATAACTTACAATCTGATTGTTTAAAACATTATTTCTAAAATATCTGTAACATTCCCAGTTTGTCCATTTCTGTTGAAGAATTGAACAGTCCCTTTCATTTTAGGGAGAGCAACATTTAGCTTGGAGTTATTTAATGTTATAATAAATAAAAACATAATCGAGTATATACTTTTGAAGAAAGCTTCTCTCTGCACTTTTTTTGCTTTTTCGCCACTTGAGGGCAGAACACCGCATCTCTCACATGATCCCCTTTTGTGACTGTGTCAGTGATCAGTTGCGAATTTAATTTAATGGGGCAACGTTTATATTTTGACAAATAAATCTTGGCAATATAGATAGTTATATATTCTCTCTCCTTTTAGTTTTGTTTTGGTTGGATTTGTTCATTTTTACCAGGGGTGATGTCCTGTGGTCCCGACAGTGATCGCTGGTGTAAATATTACTATCTCCAGTATCTCCAGATAATTAACTTTCGGGTTGATTGTTGGTTGTGTGGTTTTGGGGGATGACACCCCTGCAGAGAATTGAGCTGCGCAGCAAAAGCAGTATCTTGTTTTGCTGAATCCTGCCTGCCTGTCGGCCAAAGATGATAATTTCTTAATGGATGTTTTAACTGCCAATGACACAGGTATGATTTCTTTGTTAAGACGTAGTTAAAAACAATAAGAATGTTCAACAGCACATATGGATTTTATTTATCTCCTCACATAAGCAACTATCTCTCTCATGCTGGATAGTGGTATAGCAGAGAGGAAATGGCAATATGGACAGGTTGTTTAAGGGGGAAGCTTTTTTCCTTCATCCCCCTACAAACGATCTACTTCTTAAAGGAAATACCTGGCTAGCATTTAGCTATCTGTTAAAATCTCCACCAACTAACCCTGACTTTGTCAGTCTGCCATTTGATGCTACACACTCAGTGTACTGTGAGTTTACCACTGCTGCTGGAAAGGTGTTTATTTCTATATAGGTTTGTGACTATGAGTGAGCTTTAAGTTTTATTCAGAAGTAAAAGGGTGTAACTTTATAAAAAGCAAGTACTAAAGCCTTCAGTATAATTGAATTACTTGTGATTTTACCTTCTTGTTGTCTTGTATGAGAGTGCAGAGTTTGCTAAGGTAGGCTCCCATCATGGTGGAAAGATGCACAAGTGGACCCTGATGACAGGAGACACAAAAAAATTAATAAGTCATAATGAAGCTAACACACGATTTTTAAAGACAGCTACATATTTTGCATGGTAGACAGGTACACTGGGAAGTCTCTCACCACTTTGCCCAGGAAAACAGTGCTGCCTGCTGCCAGTACACAGTTTAGGCCCAGGAACTTGGCAAACATATTAGTGAGAGACAAGTAATGAGGCATTTCAATGCCAGCCAGCATGGTTCGTACCTCAGGTATCCCCGAGCCTATAGATAAATAAACAACAGGACAAGATTTTGGAAAAGCCCAAAGGTTCTAAAGAAATCAAAAACTTCAATTAATGCCATTCAAAGTTAATAAAGGGGAATACTTTTGGAATAATTCAACAGAGGTTAAAGGAGATAGAAAGACCTTCTGTGGGATGTAAAGGACAATCAGCATAAAACAAACAATAATAAAGCACAAGTGTGTTTTAGATTGGTAATGTTTACACCTTGTCATCAGGTTTGGTTTGACAATCTGGTCTCACAAATCAGACACATTTAAAATTCTCCTGAAATCTTTTGTCCTGACAGTGAGAGGGCAGTATTGCCAGTCTACAGGGGAGTGGCGAATACAGATACAAACAATAAACATGGACCCAAAGCTTACGGAGGTAAGACCTGGCCGGGGAAAGTCAGGGGAGGTCAGGGGAGGACAGGGGGTAGAAAGGGGGGAGACAGGGGAGACAGGGTGAGGGCCTGTGAGAGAAGTAGAACAATGTTCTCTAACATATCACAATCAGCCTGAGGTGAACTGATAATCGGAGAGTGACAAAGTCCAGACCTGCCAGAGGACTGAACACGTAACAGCCTCAGTCTGTATTTCTGGCCTTAACAATGCCATGTCACTCTGAAACCGCAATAACATTTCTTCATTACCTTCATCCGTCTATTAGCTTCATTATCTTTAAAACCTTTTAATCATAATCAAAATCATTAATCTTGTGTCATAAGCCTAGAAGCTCTGTGCTCACACTAATTTGAATCAGAAACTGTGTGTTGATTAATGGTCAAGACATGGAACGATTTGGCTGATAAGAGTTTAAAGTTCTGCCTTTGGGGGATATCAAGACAGACTTTTGTCCTGCAATATTGATTAATCTGAAAATTAAAGAATAGATTAAAATATAACTCTTTCTGAAATTAGGAAAAATCCATTTAAGTAGATCAAGCTGACAACAATATGGGAGTCCATGAAGACTTCTGAATTACAATCAATGTCTGTGGTGTAGCTGTAATTACAGTAAATGTTCCGACATACTGCAGCTTAAAGGAGCTTTCGCTGTAAGCAGACATAAACCTTCCTTGACATCATCAGCCCACTCTTGCAATCAGCTGGATCATCTGGAATGTATTAGCTGCTGTTTGCCTGGGACCTCTGTCCGCGCCTGATGATGATTTTCAATTATGAAGACCATCTTGTGATTGGATCAAACCAGCTGCAACGCCTGGTACTACGTTGCCATTCTGGCGCCATAAGGCCTTATCACTTGTCAACCCTTCACTGTAATACAGAAGCTCAGAACTCAGCTTTCATTTTCAGACAGACAAAACAAGAACAGGTATAAGCCTTGGCTCCATATTAAGATTGTGATACATATCTATTCAAATAAGTTTATGCAGAAAGAGAGTATACCTACTACTACATGCTATATCGGAGTGACTGTAAAACTAGAAAGAGAGAATTAACTATATGCCATATGTAAAACAGCATCATTGTCATATCATTGTGATTTCATGCTCGTTACATTAGGGCTGTCTTTTGTCCCAGTCCATCTTTTACCTCACTGTCAGTACCACACATTCAGCTTCGAAGATGGACAATAAAGTCCCCCTCTTCCTGGAATAACATTACACTTAAAATGCAGATAAAATCATTGCTGACTCTTCATACGCACATCCCTCTTTAAACAATTTTGACTTTTACTCAAGGCCTTTTACCTTGGATAGGAATGAAAGATGTGTGCAAAATTTAAGACCATGGTGGCAAGTACATTTTTTTTTATAAAATTCTTTAACGATTAACTATCATCCTATATTGTCCACACTGAATCCATTTCTCAAACATTCACATTGTCGTATGGAAAAATAATGTAAAGCCTGAGGCTGGTTAAAATGTCAACACTCAGTAAATCCAATGAATGAAAGCAGATTGGAGGTCTTTATGTATTGTGGAGTCACTCCGCTGTGAGTGATGACAACAGTGATGAAACAAAAGTTGATTTGAATTTTTGGGGAATGAACACTGAATTATGTATGACAGACCTGTGGAGAAGGGACAGATGTTGTGGGAGAATGATGACGCGACAGCACAGAGGCATGCTGGGTAAAGAGTCCAACAGAAGAACTGCAGCAGACTGTTGCCCTCTAGTTTCACATAAAGCCATTGGTGAGCTGCAAGGGAAGTGAGAGAGACATCAATTGTTTCTGCCGTTTGCTGTCTCTCTCTCTCTCTCTCTCTCTCTCTCTCTCTCTGTGTGTGTGTGTGTGTGTGTACCTCTCAGCAGTTTTGTTACACTCAGGTCCATGAGAAAGCTGAGGAAGGCCATCATGACTCCGAGAGCAGCGTAGCCATACCACTCAATCCCAAACATCGATCCCAAACAACACCTCAGACTCAGCAGCCATTCTGTGGACACAACATGCGCGTTACCCTTCCTGCATTGAAATTAAACACAGTATATCTAGATGTCTTTATACATAGGTGCCTTTTCTGGGTTTGAACTGATACTCAAATACAGAGTTTATAGGAAATGTCTGAATTTATTTAGAAAGCACACTATCACATACCTTATATATCTTAATATATATATATATATATATTATAAGTGTAATTATAAGCCAGCAGTGCCCTCTCATAGCATCCATTCCATATATACACTGATAATCCTCTTGAGGGTCACTGGGGTGGGGGGGTGCACAGCATATCGCAGGGCAAACATTCAGAGATGAACAACAATTCACATTCACATTCACATCTATATGGTCAACTATGAGTCTTAACCTAATTTATTTAACCTAACTGCAATTTATCAAATCTAAAAGATTAGTAGAAGTATTAGAGATAAAAATAAAATAATGTATAAAGTATAAAAATATCAAATCTGTATTGAGGCATTATCATATAAATAGCATTATGATCAGAATGTCTACAACCACATTGATCATGTTGTCCTTGAAGTCAACCATAATCTATGACTTCTCAGATTAAGGTCAAACTAAGATCAAATTCATGTATGTTATCACAAGCATAATGAAGTTACTCTAGGAGTTATTGATTTGACATTCAGCCTGACCTTTGATAATGGCACGGGGCCGTTGGTATGGTTTCCATGGATCAGAGAAGAGCGGACTCGTATAATGGGATGTCTCGTATTGATCTTCTCGCTCTTGGTTGTTGCTCTCGCCATCTCCTACGCCCCCAGGAGCCTCATCCAGACTTTCCATTCTGCCTTGAAGTGGTTGTGTTATTGTGAGGTTAACACAGGCTCAAACAAACACTGTATGAATAGAGGTTCGAAAATATCACTGACCAAATCCACGTTTTAGTTACTCCAGCTACAGTGAAGTACGAATGCAGACAGACTTACCTTGGAAGTGGTATGGTTATGTTTCTGTGTTTGAGAAGTGGAGGTGATTCAGTAGCTCAGCTGACCTCTTTGAAGGTATTAGCATATTGAGCAGTCACGGTTGAAAAGTTTGCTAATAACTCTATGGAGGAAAGTGCCCTTCAGCTGTCTTGTGCAGAGTTAGAGAAAAATACATTTCATGCTACTCAAATTTTTAATAGATTCCTGGTAATATCATTAACCACGCTGCAGAAAAAAATTACAATCTCATAATACCTGATCCTAGAAATGTAAACATAAGATATAACAACTAGTTAAAAAGATTGTCATGATAATGTATTCATTTATGTTTCAGTTTAACATCAACCTACACTTAACAAGGTCAAGAAGTAACTTACCAGTACATAATACTGTATGTTGGTAAAGACACCATGTGGATAGAGTTTATAGGATCATTTGCAGAAAAATAAATCATGAATTGTAAAGATAAAGAGAATAGATTCTCTCAAAGTTCCAGCACTTTATAAAACCCTCTAAAACTTTGTTTTGTGCGGTTTGAAAAAAAACATATTCAAAATGTTTGTGATGAAAAAATTCAAGCCAGGACGATTCTACACCTCCCTCATTTCATGATTGGGATCCAAGCAAATATTATTATGGCCGAGGCCCTCTGACAAATCATTATATAATCTGTATATCATGACCACAACAACCAAATCAGCACGTTGAATGTCTACATCATGCTTTCCAAACATCTACGTTAAAGAAAACGTGATTTAAACTTCAAGTGGCACAGGTACTTTCAATGTAATATAGATGGGAAGTTGTTATTCTATCAACATTGTTCTTGTTCTATATTGTTGTTTTTATATTGTTGTTTGTACAGTGCACCAACCACACCAAGGCAATTTCCTGTATGTGAAAATATACATGGCAATAAAAAGAATTCTGATTCTGATTCTGAACAGAACAGCTGGTCACCTTTGAAGAGCAATATGGTAAAATATGCAATAAAACTTTGTTGATGTATTAAGAAAAATGTTTACACTGGCTGTGGTAGTACACATAGATATATATTTTTTAGTAAAAGCATGAGCAATAGATTTTCTACAGATGCTTTTAAACTGTCACCGGCCGCAATTGACTTTAGTGAATGTGCATGTCTATATTCTTTTCTCCTCATCGACAGCTCACCCTGCTGAGAGCTTCTCCCTCATCATCACCTTGTCTTTTGTCCATGAGGAGATCTCCTGCAGGTTTCCTTCCTTCCCTCCCACATAACAGCGGATACTCTGCACTTCAGAGAGCATTCTAATTAATTTCTGACTTCCTTCCTACCATATATCTTACCTAATGTCAGTTTGACTCATTTATATCAAGTCCTGGTACAATTTAAATTTCAAACATGTTAAAAATCGAATAGTTATAGTTCTTTATTTGGCAGTGAAATATTAAACCATGTGAAGCTGGTCCTTGTGGGATAAAAAACGTCTATACAGTCCAAGATCAGAACACTCCCAGATTACTTGTTATGTTGTATAACTGTTTACAACTTTAAGAAACAAGGCGCCTATTAGGATTTTTGTGGTGTGAATGATGCCATTGAAATGACCTTATTTAGGTCAGTGATTGGCTTCAAAGGCTTGCATTTGAATAGCGCCTGGGGAGCAGAAAACTCCTTTTTCTTGCAAACACTTTGCAAGAAATCTACGACCACATTCAGAATTTCAGCTCAAGGTCAAGGTGATTATCGTTCAGATCTGGAAACACACACAAAGCAATAGAGAGGGAAACTATAAAGCTATTAGTTAATGTTTGTTTTCTTCAGCTCTTCCTCCCCTTCAGGCGTTCAATTACCATGTGTGTTATTATAGAGATTTTAAATCTGCACACTGTGAGCCTTAGTCACACTCACATGTACACACACATGCATATACAACACAGAAATGTACACATGTACAAACTGCTCCTCTCGTATAAAAACTTGTTTCCATAGTAACAGCAAAAAGAGGTGACTAGAATCAAACAGGGGTTTACTTTACTTTTTTCCATAAACTATCACATCTGCCAATCGTAGAATTGTTCTCAAATAATACAATAAGTAACTCAAGTTACGTTATATTACAAAATCCCAAAATTGAACATGAAACATTTCACAGATAAATTAAATAATATCCCCAAAACACATCACAAGTTAAATACCCTCTGTTTTGATTTTAAGGAAATGGTAAAGAAAAAAAGGAATGGAGAATCAATAAGAGATCCAATCTGTGCTGTTCCTATAACAACAGTATCTCAGTGAACACAGAGGGGGAAAAAACAGTAATATTTAATAATTCTCCTCAACAATGTCTTCACAATATTGATTTGATTTTTCAAAACAACTTGAGTGATGCTTCAACCAAATCCAATCAACTCTGCTCTCATCAGGCCCATTTCCAAGCTGCAGCAAGCAGCTGTTTTCACTGAAATTACCATAATAAAAAACAGTTCGTAAGGGTTACAGATACAGATCCGATTTTTGGAAATGCGACCTCAGTCTGAACAGACATGTGACCCGTATCATAATTCAATGCGGCATTCACGTCACTCTAGATCCACATTACCCATCATTTTGCGCAGGCAAGGGGGCGGGCAGGAGTCACCATGCAAAAAAACAAACATCGAAGACAGCTGCCACAGAGGTACAGTGGTTGGTTGAGGGACAGTGAGGTTTAAGATCTTGGGGGGAAACGGTGATGTGTGGATAGTGATGTGGAAAATATGGTTTTCATACCAAGAGAGCCGAACAGGCTTTGACCCCCACAGTGAGCGGATCATCCACAGGGCGCAGGGGGTCACTGATTTGTTTGATAGGTAGGAAGTTAATCATAACTCGTGTCCTTCAAAGTCACGACCGTGTCCCACTTTCATATATGTCACGGTTTAAAACTTGATATTGTTTTTCCAGTTAGTACAGCAGAATCAGTGGTGTGTTGCTCTCCACCAGCATCTCCAAATCACTCTGTGACGGCTCAGCACCAAACTAAGACACTTCACGTTGTGTCTCAGGGTCTTGTTGTATACTAAGCTGATTGTCTGCTTATGAAAATATGACAGCAGCAGTGAGATGACCTTCATCTCTTCCAGCTCAGTCACAGTCTGTCACTGGAATGTATTCATCTGTCTGGGACATTATGTAACACACGGCAGCTGAAGCAGACTCAACCCCTGTGTGTGTGTGTGTGTGTGTCGTCGTGCGTGTGTGTGTGTGTGTCTGCGTGTGTGTGTCAGCTGTGGACAGATAGGAATGCACACACAAACACACACATTATAGAGGTGATTCAAAGTCACCGGGGGGACAGGGATTTTACAGACCACTGGATCACATTCCCTTGGTCACGTTTCTTCCTCCCACTCTGTTGTGATTCCTTTAAACTCAATGATCCTGGCCGACTGCCTGAACTTAATAATACTGATATTTGATCTTCTTTACTTAGTGTTGAGTCTTATTTTTCTCTCCTGTTTTGGATTTGAACTCGTTTTTTATTCTGCACTTAACTAGAGACTACAAACATTATTTATTCCAGTTAAAACTTCACAGGACACTTACAGTACTTATATTTGTTTAGGTTTATGTTTATGTTTCTTGTTTATTTCTCCTGGATTGTGGTGGCAGCTGATCATGGATTTTGATTATAATTAGTTTGATTAGATACCTACTGACATATGCAACCATTACTAGCAATACAAATTCCAATCATCATTGCTGCTCTCTCTGGCTTTATCTTCAAACATTGATACACCTCTCCATTTATATAAATTTGATATAATTGTTTTTGAGGTGCCCTTTTACATATGAAATCTATTCTATTCTATTTTGTCTGTCCTAGAAGAGGGATGTCTCACTTCTGGCTCTTGAAGGTTTATATTCTTTGGTAGTTTTTCCTCTTCCTACTTGGGCAGTGGATGACACTCCTCGTTTAGCCCTATAAGGCACATTGGGATTTGGGCTTATAAAAATAAAATACAATTAGAATTTGTATGATTGATTGGTGTCTATTGACATGTTCAGCATCTCGTGACTCATCAAAAGCGTGCCATATCACTTCTATGGGCCTCTTGACCCGAAATAAGAAAGATTTCATTTGAGTAAATTACATTATTTCCTTGGATCATTTAAAAATTATTTGACTGAAATAGCAGCGGCGACCATTTTGACCTTTCTTATGTTGAAAACAATCCCCAGAGACATTATTGAGTAATTGATAATGATAATCATTAATATATTATTTCGTAAAGTGAATACTGTCAATAGCATGTGATATTACATTTGCCGTTTTCTTCCAGCATTACTCACGACTAAAGCACCTTCAGTGGTAACAAACACAGTGTACCAGATATCTCATTTATAAAATGAATAAACAATATTCCTGCTGTTACTAGGGGAGGGAAGGCTTGGTCTGCTTCCTGGCAGGGAGCTGCTGAGTTGCTGGGCTGGATTTAGACCTTCAACAGGGGGATTTGAGCTCTGTACTGATAAGAGAGGTGCATTACACTGTATGGTGTCATTTGTTATGATGGCTATAACCTTTCTATTCGTATGTGGCTTCAAAACAAAAGACGACAACACGTGCTGGATTTATTTGGATAATGTGGTTTCCATTTCAGTGCCATTGTGATTGAGGAACTGAAGTTGTGATGTCACGCAGTAAATCAGTCACTTGTTGCATGTGTCATGTACAGGTCATGCGTAGACTCTCAGCAACCTACTCATAATTAATTAGGGCAACAGTCAAATACTTATAGTTTCATTATAGACATATAGTGATTTAGTCCTTAAAGGTTTTTTAATGGATTTGCTGTAGAGGGGGACAGTAGAGGGGAGAGCAGTGAGTGTTGTTTAATCACTGCCCCTCATGCAGATATTTATAGCCACAAAGCAATGCCCCTACTAAGTCCCCCGCTCTCGCTGCTGACGGCTTTGTTTTCAAGCACATTCTTTCCATCTTTGTTTTTCTCTTTACTTATCCTCTGAGATAAGAGGCACGTCTTCTTTTTCCACTTTTCCCTTCGCTCTCCTCTCTTTTCATCCGGCTCAGTGGGAGAATGCAGAGTCTTCCAGAAAATCATTTGTTCATAATGTTGCATGCTCAGAACTGGAATGATTAAATCAATAAGCCGATGAGACTGGGCCTGACAAAAACACAGAAAATCTCACTAATGAGATGAAACCATGCTGTGGAAAGATCGGCCATTACGTCACCTTCAAAGAACCAAAGAAATGGTGTTAAATATGAAGCAAGCAGAAGAAACAGACAAATGGAGTGACGGAGGGCAGGGGAATTAAAGACAGGAGAGGGGAGCTATTTCAGGGATGGTGTGTGTGGAAGGACAACTGTTGCCCCCCCCCCCCTGCTCTTTCTCTACCTCTCTCAAAATCCTACTCTCTCCCCTGCCCTTAACCTCAGGGCCCTTCAATGCCCAGAACCTTTCCAACCACGGACCCCTCTCTCCATCACTCTGTGTGTTTCAAGATAAATATAGAACGTTATTTCTCTTTCCCAATGAGCTGTGACACACGTGTGAACCCCCCAGCCACGTATAGGACCACACAGTATATAAGGGCCAATGAGAGAGTGGCTGCAAGACAGTGGGAAAACAGTTACCTTAGACACACAAAGGATAAAAAAACAAATAGAAAGAAAAAAGGAAAGACAGAGGAGCTGCGTGTATTATTTTTAACATTTAATACTCCCAGAGGAGCTACCAGACGAATCATCTCTCCACGCCTCCCTGTTCTCTCTCCTCTGCACTCCTCCTCTACCTCACCCAGCACTCACACCCATCCATGAGTGAGACCAACTCTTCTGCCTATCGATCGGAGCGTAGTTTCCACCAGACTTCATCTTCATCCTCATCCTCTGGTAACCCATACATGGAGAAAAGCCGGGGACTGTTTTCTGAGGACTTTGGCTCCTTCATGAGGCCTGGGAGCGACGCCTTGGGGTTTTCCGGTAAGTTGGGCGCAAGGTCAGCTTTCTGTAACACCCTTTGTATACACAAGTGGTATAAATATACTAGCTTCAGATTTGTATGGCTGCTTGGAAACGACTTGTGTTGTGTTTTTATCCATAAAGTGGTGATAAAGCATGTCGGAGGTGACAGTTGAGTGGAAGGAGACCACAGGCAGGACTGAGTTTAAAAGCTAAAAGGACTGTGGTGTGAGTGTAGCCATGGTACTGACTGACGGAGTGACTCAAGTTCACAGTGACCTGAGACCTGAGGACTGTACTGTGTAATGTGGTGACCCTCAAAACCTTAATGTCCCGGTGTCTAATACTTTTAAATTTGAAGATTGATCAGGGATGTTATCTTTAATTTTAAGTCAAACAAGATAAAAAATGACGCTTTCAATGATCTACTTTGATAATCTAACCAAAGTAAGCTGGGGAAGGATTTCAGTCTAAGGCCTTAGCTGGTATTAACTGTAGCATGAGAGCACTTCTACATTATGTGTATATTTGACAATGTATTCTTTTTCAAAACTAATAACAGTGTTGGGAGGAGGGTGAGCTCATACATATGTTTATATGATTCGTACATGTTTAAACTCAAATGTCAACAAATTCAAAAAAGAGATGTTTGCTTATAAACACACTATGTGGGTGTGTATATATATATATATATATATATATATATGTATATATATATATATATATATATACGTTCAAATCAGCAGGCTCTTATGGTCAGTAATGTGTGGAGCTGGTGTCAACTTTTCACTGCAG
Source organism: Platichthys flesus (assembly GCF_949316205.1). Classification (NCBI taxonomy): domain Eukaryota; kingdom Metazoa; phylum Chordata; class Actinopteri; order Pleuronectiformes; family Pleuronectidae; genus Platichthys; species Platichthys flesus. The sequence continues at coordinate 8,615,647 of NC_084951.1, read as the reverse complement.
GTGCACACAGATGTGTGAATGTGTGACATTTGAACCTTAAATGGACTCTGTGACTCAGGGGCAGGGTATAGAATTGTTGGTGTTCCATAGTAGCAGCACAGGAGACTGATGCTAGGACACTAAGCAAAGCAAGGCACATACACGCACACTGACGCAGACCCGTGCATGCAACGGGGGAATGCAGAACAGACTGCCAGGAGTGTGACTTCACACGGCGAGTATCTGGGATGACGCCTGCATAAGGAATGATCAGATGGTTGCCTGGTGATCAGTGTACACACAAACACACACACACACACACACACACACACACACACATACACACACACATTTTTGGAATGATGTCACATACGCAAATAATCCTCATATGTTAAGTCAGAGCTGAAGTCACTGACACACGTCTGATGTCGTGTGTGAAATCATGTGCTACCACGTAGTTCTTCACTGAGCTCAGAGTCAGTGGACCTTCAGCAACAGGGAGCCTTATCATCAAGTTTCTAAAGCCTGAGAGAGAAGCTTCTTTCTCACTTATCACTTGGTATTGTTATATTTTTGTAAAGTTTGACCGAATGAACAAATATTTCTTTCAAATCCAAATCTGTTGAAGCTTGAAATTACATTGTTGCTCAGACTCCAGACATGGAATTGATAGAAACTAAACAAATGACAAAACCAATATTAAAACAAAATGAAAGGCTTCGATGCAAATAACTAAATTATAATTGGAGGGCCAAAGAGAGCACTTTTTCGTTGATAAAAATGTACGTTTCCATAAATTAATCACATCTGTAGAGCTGCCTTCTGTACAGTAGTGGATGCATTTGGATTATGACCAATACAGCAACATTAAGTCACTCATGCCGATAAATACTAATTTCTCAGTCTATTCAATAATATGGAAACCATTTGTGTTATCAATACAGACATTCTTTTACTATTCATTTTTTTTTCTATTAATTTACTAATAAATGAAAAACAAACACAGTGTTCCTGTTTGGTTATGTGTTTGGCTATAATTATAATTAAAAGTCATTATATTACATTTTTAACAAATTTTAACTGTAAGTTCGCACATCATATAACATGTACGTGTATGTATATCAATTTAACCCTTGTGTGTATATATAAATAAGTCAGTAATGAAATACTAAAAGAAAAGAGAAAATATTTTCTCTGAATAGTGAATAATTGAATTTAGCTTCTTTTTTTTATTGAAACTATTCAACAGTATACTGGAGTTTGGGCATAAAGAAAAAAATAAAGATTTCAATTACATGGTGCAGCCTATTAAATCACCTCCTGTAACATCAGTTAATCAGTCCCTACTGCCTGCAGCTATTATAATTACCAGTGATGGTGCTTAACTCACTGAAATGGGAAGCAATTTCAGTGGCAGGTGGTGTAAACAAAACCAGAGGTGACAAACATGCTTTCCCATCTTTTCGTGCTTTCAGGTGGAGCTGGAAACATTAAAACTCTCGGGGATTCGTACCAGTTCACAGTTGACGTGCAAGACTTCTCCCCTGAGGACGTCATTGTCACCACGTCCAACAACCAGATAGAAGTTCATGCAGAAAAGGTGGGCAGCTTGCTTCCTGATTCAGAGCGGTACTATGCTGTGTGTCTGCGAGTGATAAAAAACAGACTTAGTCATATGGTGGAACCCTGGGACGACAATCTGTGGTCTTCAGGGTGTCACAGTTACATTCCTTCACTGAATCTTTTATTTCTTCATCAACAGTTGGCCCAGGACGGTTCAGTGATGAACACATTCACCCACAAGTGCCAGCTACCTGAGGATGTAGACCCCACCTCGGTGACGTCATCACTGGACACAGAGGGAACCCTTACAGTCCGTGCGCGGCGACACCCAGCCAAGCACGAGCTCGTACAGACCTTCCGCACCGAGATCAAGATCTAGAAACACCAGATTTTTTTTTTTTTTTTATGCATCTTCCTTGATTTCCTGTCTTGACCGAACCCATTCAACTCCCACCGTGCGCTGTAAAACCAACCACATCCTCCCGCTGTGTCTGCAACTCAGTTATTGTGCGAGATAGTTCACCAGACACAGCTGCAATAGGTCATAGCTGCAAATAACAGGCTGAGACGTAGAAGCTTGGACATGTATAGCATTTGGACAAGCATACACACACACACACACTGTACTGATCAGTCCAGTACTTCACTTGTGTCGTTTAACACAGTTCAACTCCCTTGTCTAAATTCAGAATTTTAAAATTGATGGTTTCTCATTAATAATTTATTCTGTTGTATTATTTGTATGAATAAAATACTCCTTCTTTGACAATAAAAATGCTGATGCCTTCAGTTTCCCCTATGTGGTTTGGGGAAAGAGCTCAATCCCGTTAAATGAGTTGATTTGAAAATTAATGAAGCAAACCCAGCGAGCTAGTTCAGGCCAACTCGAGCTGCTCTGCTCCAATCATGTGACAAACCTCACTCTCCACGACCATCTATAGTACACACCCACCTTATTAGGTGGCCGATTAAAGCAGAGAGAGATTTCCCATCGCCCCCTTGGCTCACACTGCTGCTGCAGTATTGGTACCAGTTGCTTCAGCCCCTCCACCACCTCAGCATCCACCAACAGCGGGTTACAGATATTTGCTCATCACTCCCATAATATCTGTGTAATCATATCAGGGGGGAGGGATTAAGTTCTAGACACCAAACACTAAACCTGTTCTACTGTTGCAATAAATGTTTGAACGTGAGTTGTCTGACTGAAATATATATATATAGAAAGAACAGAAATTAAAATCTGTATTTATTTGTATGATAAAAAATATACTGATTCTAGATCCCTATACTCATTATTTGAAAATGTTACTGTTTAAAGGCCGGGAAAAACTGTTCTACAATAGCAGACCATTTAGAGAAATACAGTCTTGATGATCACCCAAAGTGATTTACAGAACTGTTTTGCCATTTACCCATCATACAGTGCATCTATGTGTTGTACTTTCTCTATCACACATTACTCACACACTAGATAGACAGCCTTGAGAGGGGATGTGAGGTTCAGCATCTTGCATCTTGGTTGCAATTTTCTTCACCGTACATCCAAATGAAAAAAAAATGAATACATAAGGGAAGAATAGGATGGATGAGCTGGGAGCATCACGTGGCAAACTCCTCTCCTAATCAATAGAGACAGAGTAGCATGCAACCACCCTACAGTTTATGGAAGGTGCTTCTATTCAGTCTTTTTTGTAAAAATGCATTTGTGAGGCATCTGTCCTGCTTTCATGAGAGAAGATTCTCAAAGGCGCCATTCAAGCAAAAATAATTTGGAGGCCTTTTGTTATGAGGCTTTAATTGTGCTCCACTGTGTTTGAACTGTATTTTGGTGCACTTCTTTCAGAAAGGATGGTAAAAAGGGGGTAGTGCATCATTATTTACACAAAACACATTACATAACTTTTCATATGTCTCATCAAAGACAGCCTTGCAAGAGGTAACTGATTTTGTGTGTGTTTACTATTAGGCACCTCCTATTTCTCATTTATTTTTGAATCTCAAATATTCTTGGTGGAATTCAATCAGCAGATTTTTTAAAGCTTCCGCAAATTGGTTGCCCACATTAGAAGAAGTGTTTTGGTTTCTGAACTGTAACACTGACTTATATTCTACCAACAGTTCTCTGAAGTTTCTGATAATATCACATACAACAAGCCAGAGTGGTTTTAAAAAGCCTGAAATGTACAGCATACAAACATTTACTCAACATACTTATTAAAGTAATTAGTGGCCATGCTTAGATTTTTGTCAAGAGTGTATTGTTCGTATTGTTTTAGTTATTCCTTTATAATTGAGTTTTTATGTTTTTATACTTGCACTGTGTAACTATTTTTTTGAGAAATGCTAGATAGATAAAGGTGCTATTGTCATTAGTTTGTATTGATCAACAACTTCTATGTGACAACAAATAACCCACTGTAGCCTCAAATTTTTGGCGAAAACTGTAATAGTATCATATAAATTACACCATATATTTATGAAAACATATCCATAGGACACTTTTTATCTGTTGATATATCAGTTTTAACTTCTACTTTGTTGTTTGTCGATGTTATAATTTCACGCCATGTGTTTTGCTATTATGACAAGTTTGTGGTCTTCTTTGTATGATGTACGTTATTTTTTATGTGAAAAACTAATAGTGCAAAGAATTGATGCATTACCAGATTTTTCTTTTCAACATAAAAAAGAGGATTGCTTAATCATAGGACACTAAACTAATCAAATCAAAAAGGTTTAGTTCTCAGTACATTACAGTCAAGTATGCAGATCTTGGACAGTAACACACAGAGGTTACAAAGAAAGGTTGCTGTGAGTCACATGACGAATAAAAACACTTTATATTCAATCTTAGAAATCAGAAAGATACTTTAGCGCCACCACGCGGGCATTATGGCCACAGCGCGTGTTCACACTGCGCATGCTCCGCAGATACACCCGCCCGGTCCGTATCAATCGATCAGAGAGAGGAAGATGGCGGTGGATGGAGTCAGCGCCGCAGGATCGATCGCCGAAAAACTCGATTGGGATCGCTGTTCATAACTGACCCAAAGACCGTGAAACAGCGCCTGGTAGGAGGGTTTGAGCCCGGAGTGAAGAGCGGACATCACGGAGGTAAGGCCCGAGTCAGTTTATCTTAAAATGGCGCTTCACCTGAACCTAGGGCGAGCGAACTGAGGAAAACACAAGAGATGAACACAGGCCCGACTCTCCGAGCCGCCATCTTGTTCCTGCAATACATGCATGTCAAGGCAAACTAAATTAATCCCGGATAACAAAGCTGCAAGGATGGAGGAATTGTAATCGATGCACCGTCAAGCTAATCTTTGAAAAGCTTTCAGGGAAAACAACTTCACAGTCTGAAAAGATCCTCAGCGCTGTTGTCTCGTCGCAAAAAACGTCATGAACTCAGTTAAAGCTGAATGATCGTGTTATTCTGGCTAATGTCACTCGTTGTTCAGATAACGGTATCATGTCCCCATCAGGTGACACACACCTTCTTCATTTGGCTGCAGTTGTTTTAACGATGCTTGCTAAGTTACAGTTTGGGGGTAAAATCCTGTCTTTCTCTCTCTGCTACTTCCCGGTGGTTTCGTGTATGAAAAGGAAACCTGATCATCTCTAAAACCATGAGTTTAAACAACACAGACCAAACTAGACACCTGCATGATAAATACAGATTAATAAGAATGATCTGCCATATAAAAGTTGTCGTGGACATTTGGTCCACGTGCCAGTTGGCCTCAGAAAAGAGGATTTGAGAAATGCTTATCTGGCTGATCAATAGTTATCGCAATAGGATGTTCATCAAAAACATAAATGTAATATATATATATATATCGATATAATAACGTATGGCTTGTCTAAGCACAATTAAAAGGTATAACACATAACTGATCTATTTCAGCTCTGTCAAATGTGTATCAAGTGTTTGACATTTATTGTGATAATCACCGACCTTCATTAACCTTTGTCTAGATATACATTTTGGCAATATCATCCAGCCACACATAATGTTCAAAACAAGGTGATTTATTGCAGTTAGGTAATGTTTTTTTTGTTATCTAAACATCCAAAGTTATGGTTTGTGTAATTCTTTATAGTCAATGTTAATGTATTAATGTCAGTGTTAAATGCGTGGCTTTTGATAGTTTTTTTCAGTTTACACTCACATCTCAAACCATTGAGCGATTAGTCTGGTCTGTCAGGTGAATCATTGAAGAATTGTACAGCTTCACTATGTTCAGGGGGAGACATAATCATATCAATGGTGGGTAACACTGAATGATTGGTGTTGTTAAATAAAAGGCCACTGAAAGGGTGAATGGCAAAAAAAAACGGTACTGTCAAGTGCTTTGAGCGGTCATAAAGACTAGAAAAGGGCTATCCAAATACACACCTTTTACAATGTCAGCTGGCGTATTAGCCATTTTAACCTCAACCCATGTCCCACATTCTTACTTGTCATTGTTCCACAGAGAAGGTGCCTGGCCGCCAGCACCATCCTCCATCTTTCAGGGCGATGGAGTTCCCATGGCACAGCGGAAAGGTCCTGGAGCAGCTCAACCGGCAGCGCAAGCAGGGCCTGCTGTGTGACTGCACCTTTGTTGTGGACGGGGTGGACTTCAAGGCCCACAAAGCTGTGCTGGCAGCCTGCAGCATCTATTTCCGCACCCTCTTCCTGGATCAGAAAGATGTGGTGCATCTGGACATCAGCAATGCAGCAGGTAGGTTCAACCTGGCTGTGGGCTCACATGTCTTTATACTTCTGTTTTATATATTTAATTTGTTTTGTCTTTTCCAGTGCTCTGATTTTGCACACCCTCTACAACAGTGGTTCTCAACTGGTCTGGCTTCGGGACCCACCATCAGCCCTTAATGAAAGCCCAAATCGAGGAAAAATTTCAACTTCTGAAATTTATTTTATAAAAAGATGGTGCAGTCTGAACCTGAGATAGTACAGAATATCACCGTTTGCCAACACACACACAAAAATCATGATAAACCAAAACGACCAGCAGGTGGTGATGCTAGAGAGGGAAATAGACCCTTTTACACTCAATTATCAGTATTTGAATTATAAACCAAAATGTGCATCTTAAGGACACACGGTAATACATCATACAGAACAATTCAGTAACTTCAGCCTTTTTGAACAGACTCAACAGTGCTTTCATGCACAAACATAGAATAAAAAAGTCCAACTACTGAGAAGTAGTTTAAAAAAGACCCAAATTATGTAGCTTTAGCTGTTTATACTCACCCACTGAATCTATGACAACCAACAAACTGATCCATTCAGCTCCTTAACAAATACTGTTAAGGAGTGCAAGTAGACGGCACTCTACTTTGAAAAATCCCCTTCAAAATAAAAGCACAGGAGGCAAAGGCCTGCGACCCACCAGTTGAGAATCACTGATTTACAGTACCTTGCTTAAATAAGAGTAAATGTACCTCATCGTCTCTACTGTCTATCCAGTAGACCTATTGTATTCCTCATTATCGTTGCAGGTTTGGGTCATGTCCTGGACTTTATGTACACAGCCAAGCTGAGTTTAAGTTCGCAGAATGTCGAAGACGTGCTGGCCGTTGCTAACTTTTTACAAATGCAAGAGATTGTAAACGCCTGCTCTGCGTACCAGTCGATGGCAAATCCAGTTCCTTCCCTCATAACACTGGATTTCACTGTGGGTAAGTTCAGTGTACTCTCCTTTTTTTTTAATTAAAGTTGCAGTGTGGAGAATTTAGTGATATCTAGTGGTGAAATTGCAGGCGGCAGCTGAACACCCCTCACCCCGAAATCTCATTCCAAATATGAGAGAGAACCTGTAGTAACCTCCAGTCTTCATAAAAACTCAAAGGGTGTTCCCAGTCTGGGCTACTACAAGAAACATGGCGGCCTCGATAGAGAGGACCTGCCCTGGAAATATTTACGTACTCGTGTTGAAAGGGATAATTCAATAACCTAACACGTTGAACCATAACTTTATCTTCAAGTTATCCCATGTTTGTTATACTACAGAGAAGTGTTTCCACTCTGTCCATTGTTGGTTGCAGTCATTACAAAGGCTGTATTCACCTATATGATGATTATGATACTGTTTTCTGAAAGTTCTGTGCAGAATTGAAAATGGTGGTTATATCAGTTCATGTGAAGATATCAACCTAATCTGATTCAGAATCAACATTTTCATGTCTGAAAGTTCATTTCAGACATATGCTAAGCTTTGATCTCCTGATTCTCTCCAGAGGGTCTGTATGTGAGGAAGCAAACGACAGAGTAAGGGGCTCCTGACATTCTCAAAAGTTTCTCCTGCTAGCCCATGAGTAAAAGCTCTGTATAACACAAACATCTCAGAATGAATAAGAGGAGCCTTACACAAAGATGAAGTCAACTTAGAAAGACAATGAGTTTTGGTGATAAGGGTCGTCACCTGTGTCATTTGATGTGTAGTTCGTAAGTTAACGGCAAGCTCAGAAGAATTTCCAGACAAAACTGTGAGTTTATTCTGCGTAGGTCATGTCTGAAAACGGCTTCAGATTTTAAGTTGTAATCCATATATGAAAATATGGAGTCTGACATAAGCCACTTTCATCTTTTGTTCTTGAACAAACCAGATGAAAAAACAGGTCAAAGCGAGCTGAGACTGGCGCAGGAGAGTGACATGACTGAAGTGGCAGCACAAGCAGAGGAGAGTGATTCTGGCATAATCACAGGAGATAAAGAACCGACGCAAAATCCGGACAACTTAAAGGAAGACACCGCTACAGAAATTCAACAGACTGCTCCTCAGCCCAGTCCTGCAGCACAAACACCCAAAACCGAGTCCCCTTCTGGTGAAAATCACATAGAAAGCACTGCACAAGATGCACCTGAATTTCAGGATGACCCCTGCGACACCAGTTATGTACCCGGTAAGTACCTGCAGAAAGTCCATTGGGCATGTGTGCTTGCATCTGTTCTAGGCCCACATGATGCTTTGTAGTGTCTGTAACAAGCTTTGCTCATTTTATACAAGACGTGAACTCAGAGTTATTTCTCTGCATTTACAGGATTACAGGTAAAATCTGAAGGCAGCTCATCTTACTCGAGCTCTCGAGGGAGAAGAATCAGAAAACCTCTGCGGCGAAACTTCCCACCTGGTGAGCACACAATGGCTCCGCTGTGTCAATGTACACAACCCCTCTGACAAGACTTTAAACTGGTTACGATGATTCATTTTTCATGAGTCAGGTTGATTAGAATTAATATGATTATTGCACTGGTTCCTTTTCTTTCTTTCTTTTTGTTCAACATTCAATTCCAGGATCTCTGTAAAATGTTAATTGTTTCACAAGCAGCTTTCTGAAAGAGTTGAATTTTCATAGCTATTACATTTTCTATTCAAGATTCTAGACAGTATGTTAGTTACATGTGTCCTTATCTCCACCCTCATAGAGAGTGACTCGGAGGGCGAAGGCACGTCAGAGACAAAACCTGAGTCAAAGGTGGCGGAGTCAACCGAGGTGACTGAAGGAGAAGAGGAGGAGTTTGTGGAGACCGGTGATGGGGAAGTTGATGACGAAGATGGGGATGGAGAGGAAGATGGCGAGGTCAGCCCGCAGGAGGAAGGAGTCGACTCCGGCAGCGAGATGGAGGGGAGACAAACTCTGTCTGCGTCAATGAGCAACCGGTCCGAGTCAAAGCCTTACAGCTCTGTGACACACAGATGTGAGGTGAGCTTCACGTGTTTGTCATGATTTGGAGGTTTGAATAAGACGACCACAGGTACATTCAGCTGATGCAGCGTAGTCGGCAATCTTTGCGCTACTGATTCTGTACCTATTTTTGCATATATATCAGCTCACTACAAGTGGCATATTTTCTTTGCTGCAGGACTGTGGGAAGAAATTCACCCACACTGGTAACTTCAAGAGACACATGCGTATTCACACAGGAGAGAAGCCGTTCAGCTGTCGGGACTGCAACAAGGCTTTCTCGGACCCAGCAGCCTGTAAAGCCCACGAGAAAACGCACAGGTGAATCACTTCTTTTATTCTGAGATGTGTAGTTCACATGTCATCTTTCTCCTCACACCTGCCTATTGAGCTTTTTCAGGCTAGATTACTTAATTGAGTTATTGTCTCCTAGCCCCCTGAAGCCGTACTGCTGCTCAATTTGTGGAAAGAGCTACCGTCAGATCAGCCTGCTCAATTTGCATCGCAAGCGCCACACAGGTGAAGCACGCTACAGCTGCGACGTCTGCGGCAAGCTCTTCACCACGTCTGGCAACCTGAAGCGGCACCAGCTGGTGCACAGCGGTGAGAAGCCCTATCACTGCGACTTCTGTGAGAAGGCCTTTTCTGACCCCACCGCCAAGATGAGACATCTAGAGACGCACAATACGGGAAAGGGCAACAAGTGTCCGCACTGTGAAAAACGCTTTAACCAGGTAACAGCTTGTATGTGAATGTTTTGTTTTTTTGTGGAAATAAAGCTCCCACAATTACACCTCTTCATTAAAACACAACTTTGCCTTTCAGAAAGGTATTTTGATAACGTAAATTAAAATGTGGTAGTCCCATAGGCATTTAGTTTCCACATTTGTGTTTCCGAACAATCTGTTTTAAGTCTGATTTGTCATATGTTCTCTTTAGGTGGGGAATCTCAAGGCTCACTTAAAGATCCACATTACAGATGGACCTCTTAAATGCAAAGAATGTGGCAAACAGTTTACAACTTCAGGTAAGAAGTAACAGTAAGAGCTATTTGTTTTCTCAATCAATAAAAACACCTATCAAAGAAGTACTAGTGGCTAAATATTAAAAAAGAGATGTTATATTTTGTTAGTTTCTACTTTCTTCTTTGTTTCAGCTAATATAAAAGAAAAATAGAGTAGCTCAGTAGAGCCCATACCTCCACTAAGCCCCAACATTGCCCTCAAAGGGACAGTTCATCCAGAAATGAAAATGACCTCATTATCCACTCTCCACTATGCTAATGGAGGGATGGGTGAAGGGTTTGAAATCAAATTTTTACACACTCATGGATATCAGTTTCCTAAATATACCTAATATTTTACAATATACTATATTATTCCCTGGGAAATTGGTGAGAATGTAAAAATCCATTTAACAAAGTCAAAGAAAGTAGAGTGGGAATTCTGTATCCCTCCTGCTAATCCAGATTCACACCAAAATGAAAGCTTTTCTTTCCTTGATGCGTCATGCTTCCAAATTTTAGTGGAGATTCATTCTGTAATTTTTGTTTAATCTAAAAAAATATAAAAACAGAAAGGAGTAAAGAAGGTTCAGAAATTGCTGTTGTTCACTGCTCATCTTGAGATCGTTTTAACCTGCTTGAGACCATTATCTGGTTCATTCTGACGAAAACTTGTTGTGACTTGTGTAGCTGTTTCTTTTAGTCATTGAGTCTAACCTTTGTGTGATGGTGTCTGCTGTGTAGGGAATCTGAAGAGACACCTGCGGGTTCACAGTGGGGAGAAACCTTACACCTGTATGCACTGTATGAGAGCGTTCAGTGATCCTGGAGCTCTGCAACGGCATGAACGCATCCACACAGGTATTCCCATCAAAATGAAAGCAACATGCTCTATTCAAATCTTTCATAGCGGAAATGCCCAGTGATGTTGATTTCTACAATCCCCCTGAGTGAGACAGTAATTCACGTGTTACAGGAGAGAAGCCCTGCGTCTGTGTTGTCTGTGGCAAAGCCTTCACCCAGGCCAGCTCCCTTATTGCTCATGTCCGCCAGCACACGGGAGAGAAGCCTTATGTGTGTGATCGCTGTGGCAAAAGGTCAGTTCAATTACTTTTCCATTGCCAATAGAGGAGATTACCTCTCAGTCTTTTTACCCCTGGTGAGTCATGTTCAACGTCGAGTATAGCTGTGAACTCTTTAAATACAATTTGAATACAGGAAGCTAGATGAGAAATGTATCTTTTGCTTCTCTCTACTCAGGTTTGTGCAGTCCAGTCAACTGGCCAATCACATTCGCCATCATGACAACGTCCGACCACACAAATGTCAGATGTGCAACAAGGCATTTGTCAATGTGGGAGACCTGTCGAAGCACATCATCATACACACAGGTAAGGACCAAATTTGTGCCCAATTAGTATGTTGCTTCGTGGAAGAACAGTCATAGAAACAGCAGCATCTCCTTTACTGCCGCTCCACACCAGTTGAGTTTTTTGTTTTTTCTGTCCTGCTTTCTAAGGGGAGAAACCTTTCCTGTGCGACAAATGCGGCAGAGGTTTTAATCGGGTGGACAATCTGCGCTCTCATGTCAGGACCGTCCACCAAGGCAAGGCCGGAATGAAGCGGCTGATAGTAGCCCAGGGCAGCACAGAGGAGGTGGCTGATGGGTGCACCGGTGCAGCCAACTCTGACAGCGAGATCAACATAGTGACCGTTACCACAGATGATATTGTCACCCTGGAGGGAAGCGCGGTGGCTCAGCTGACAGGTCAGACAGCACACTCAAGACTGACTCCATTGATTTTCAGGGAAATGTGTGTATGCTGGAGAGGACCTGGCAAGGGCTGCAGATAGCACCCTGCAGGTGATAAGAGAAGCATGAATGGGTTTATGCAGTGATAAGTGTTTGTTTACCTTGTGTCCCTTGTCTGTTTATAGTTGTTCCAGTTTCTGCAGATGAGACAGAGGCTTTGAAAGCTGAAATCACCAAGGCAGTAGAGAAAGTGCAAGAAGCAGGTAAAATTTAAAAGTACTATACTCAAACATTCTGATTCTCCTAAAAAGCATATATTTTGAGTTAAATTCTAAATTTGGCCATGCACATTTCTAATTGATTCTGAAATGTAGTGTGGAGTTTTTATTAACACATATTATCGGAACAACTTGATAACAAATATTTTATGCACATATGCATGTAATAGACAAATTCCACAATTTAACAGTCACTGCCAGAGCTCTCACTGAATCTAATGAAAACAAATGCTTCAAGAGACTTTAACTAACTTACCTACCTTGTTGTATGATAAAATTCAAATAAGTTAGTAATTCTCAAATTAAAATGATTTAACTATAAATGGCAGGGACAGCGAGTGAGGTTCCGAATCCAACCAAATTCAAACTTTATGGACTTTTGTGTAAAATGGTAAATTGAAAAAGATCTGGGGAAGTTGGTGTGATAACATGTAACGCATTTAGATAGGATGTTATACAGCATGAGGAAAATGAATGGCTTACTTTGTTTGTCAACTCTTTATCTGTTCCCAGATCCCAACACACAAATCTTATACGCTTGTGATTCCTGTGGTGATAAATTCTTGGACGCGAGCTCCCTTGCCCAGCACGTACGCATACACACAGCTCAGGCCTTGGTCATGTTTCAGGCAGACTCAGACTTTTACCAGTACACCGCAACCACCTCCGCTGAGGGGGAAACGGCTACAACATGGCAACCCACAACAGAGCAAGTTATCCAGGAAGGGGAAAACTGATCCGCCATGCCAATGAAGGAGAGGAGGACAGAAAGATGGCGGGCGAGACACGACAACAAGAAGAAGGGTCAGAAAGGGTGACTGATGAGAAGTTGAAACCCAAACTGAGCTCCACACAGGGAAAAGAGAGTACTGGATCAGATTTGTGAAAAGATGTGTTAACTATTGTTTATAGCAGAAATCTAATTTATACAGGAGGAGGAAGCTAAATAAAGGGAGTTTGTGAGGCCCAAGAATTTCCGAATAAGGTCAACTTAATGTAAACGTGATAAGATTTATGGTCATAAGTCATGGTGTTTGCAGCACCAATTCCAACACACCAGATGAAATTCAGTGATTTTGTAAATCATTTTGAGAATTCTGATAGAGAAGGTTATACGATGTATAATTTGTTTATTTTTAGAATGAAATGCAGGATTGTGCATTTGTCATATCTATTAAATATTTAGATCACAATAATTCCAAATATGACTTTAACACCTCTGTTTTATTTTTTCATTTCACTTAGGTGAAATATTTACATTTTCCCTAAACAGTCAAACTATTTTATTGCTTTTAGTTGAAATATTTTCATGGAAAGCTCATTATACAAATGATATCTAGATGGACATGTAGGGTAATAAAGATTTAGATCAGAGGTGTGATTTATTCATTTTCTGGCAAACACTGTAAATGCTGTTGATGTGTAATATTTATAGATTTGCTACGTGTCCTTTATAAGTCTTATGACCCCATAATGAAGATTGAAATAAATATTTGTGTTGATGAGAAACAGGTCAATTCTCAGTTTTACCATAACTGTAGGACAGCGTTTTTCTATTGTTGCAGTAAGACGATCTCACTGGTATGAAGATAGTTCAGTGTCATTTTGTTGTCTGTTTACATTAACACCTACAAGATACCTGGTAATAACCAATGTTCGTCATTGGGATCAATAAAGAACCATCGCAGTCTGACCAGCCTTTTTGTTGTGCTTTGATTTTCCTTTAAATCATATTCATACTAATATTTGGTATAAAAACGTATGATGAAATTAGGCACCTTGGATTAGCATTGGATAATAACTTGTTCACATTAATTGTATTTAAAAGTGTTTTCGTTAAGATAAGAATGCAGAAACATGTATATAAAATACCGATCTGGATTCAAGAAAATATGTAGAATTTGTGACATTTCCGCGATTGTGACTCTCCATAATAAAACTTTCACCCCATTGGCTGAGTGACAGTCATGATGACGCGTTCCTCTCTGTGATTGGCTGGATCCCGGGGTCAAAGTTAACTCCGCTGCTAACGCTGACGTCCACTTCTGCGGGAAAATGGCGTCGTTGACAGGAGTCGTGCAGACGAACCGGTCCGGTTCTGTATCACCGTCCAAAAAGCGAACCGCTACGATGACCCAGACGAGGTTTAGCCTGTCGGTCAACAATGTCCTGTTGGTCCTGTCGCTAGCCTCCATGCTGCATTGTGCTGCGGCTGACGGGAAGACGCTGGTGCTGCTGGACAACTTCAACATCAGAGACACCCATTCAATGTTCTTCCGCAGTCTGGCAGGTGCGTACACGACTAATGCTTCTTTTAAATCTATACCTCTGCTCCTCTAAACGATCACACTTCAGTCATTTGTTGCAGACGGTTCTCTGCAGGGAATATGAAGCCTTACCGACATGAAGATCTAGACTTGCACATCAAGGATGCTAACTTTAGCTTAGCCATACCATGTTTGCTCGGCCTCACCAAACTCCATCAAGTTATTTTACAATTTAACATGTTTCTAACTAAATAATGATACTCGTCGTGCAAAGTACGGGTTGCTAATACTGCACTCGATCTATACGGGGCAGGTCTTCATTACGGCTTACGTCTGGCACATAACATGGTCAATACATGACTATTATTACGATTCTTTAGCCGTGATTCTTCAATAAAGCTTGACTGGTTCCAAAGTGATTCGATGTCACATTAGAGCAACTTCAAATGAATACACACAAGGTTGTGAATAGGACTATTCAAATGTTGTATTACATGTATGATTCACTTACTAATGCAATGTTCAGCTATTTCGCCAGTTTTGTTATCTGTATCCTGTGTTTATCATGTTCCTCTCGTTTTCAGATCGTGGCTTTGACCTCACAATCAAGACAGCCGATGATCCCTCCCTGTCTCTGATCAAATATGGCCAGTTCCTGTACGACCATTTAATCATCTTCGCACCATCAGTTGAGGGTAAATGTGACACTTATTCCTCATCATGTTGTCCGGTGAATGGCATCTTTTCACTGTGAATCAATTTGCATAATGTATGTTTGTTGTCATCCGCAGACTTTGGAGGAAATATAAACGTGGAGACTATTACAGCCTTCATCGATGGTGGAGGAAACGTCCTGGTTGCTGCCAATTCAGATATTGGTCAGTGGGTTTCTAACAGCATTTGCTCAAATTTTATTTAATTTTAAACACTGGACGATTGTCATATATTCACGATTTTCTCCTGTTACACAGGTGACCCTCTGAGGGAGCTGGGCAGTGAGTGTGGCATTGAGTTTGATGAGGAGAAAACTGCTGTCATTGACCATCACAACTATGATGCGTCTGATCCTGGAGAGGTAAGACAGAATATATTATTAACAGGGCTATTCATTTAGTTTTACACATTTGTTGTTAATATCTGACATTGAACGTTGTTATTTACAAGTGATCCCTCTTTTCTCCAGCACACCCTGATTGTCGCTAGCCCCGAGAACCTGCTGAAAGCTCCCACGATTGTAGGCAAACCCACTGGAAAACCTGTTTTGTTCAAGGGGGTTGGGTAAGCACGACTTACTGCAATTGACACCGCTGATATGCAAAGTAGCTGTAGTGAAAACTGACACTCACTGTTGTTTATCTTTACACGTTTTAGATGTTTACCCTGTTGACTAATAAAATGCTAGATTTTTACTTTTAGCAGCACCTCCCTAGGTTTGATTATTACAATGACTTTTAACAGAGGAGACATACATTTATTATTAATTTGTTTAGTAATCTGATAAGATCTACTCATTTTAGTACTCGCAATGCAAACTATGTGAACGTTTTCTAACCCTCTCACCTTCCTTTCATCCAGCATGGTGGCAGACCCAGAGAACCCTCTTGTCCTGGACATCCTGACTGGCTCCTCCACCGCTTACTCCTTTTTCCCTGACAGACCCATCTCTCAGGTAACATGCCTTACGGATCATCATAATGCCAGATTATGAATCAGAAGAGGTTTAATGTTTTGGTGATCCTCCTTTGTCCTGAGTTTGTATAGTAGCACTTTATTTGCTGAAACTCTTATCATCACTTAATGAGATAAGGACTTGGGGCTTTAACTACTAGAGTCCTGAATGGATATTCCAATTAATTTCCGTCATCTATAGCTTTGGAAATGCGATAAGCATGCAGGTGGAGTATCAGAAGCTGACGATAGCATTAAATTTTCTGTGATTAAAAAATGAACTACTGAAGGTTAACATTCATTCATTTTTCCTCCTCTAGTATCCCCATGCTGTCGGCAAGAACACCCTGCTGATCGCCGGCCTTCAGGCCAGAAACAATGCCAGAGTGGTTTTCAGCGGCTCTCTGGACTTCTTTAGCGATGCATTCTTCAACTCTGCTGTGCAGAAGGCCACGCCTGGCTCCCAGAGGTGGGCCTCACTGTTCTTCACATTCCTGTTTGACACTATTACAGCTTTTAGTCCCCAATTCAAAACAATCATCAGTGACATCCTGGATAATTCCGGTCTAGTTGTCAGTTGATGTGTCTAGCCCTCTATGGTCTAGCCATGTAAACAGATGTTGTGTCATTAGTCGTTCTTACAAAGTCTTAAGTTGGTTTTAGTTCAATGTCTTATCAGTCCATTCATGTTGTTCTGATCCTCCACTTGTGTGCATTTTAAGACAGTACTTTCTAATGAATGTCTCCAGTGGTGCAAACTCAATGTTTTCTTTAAATGCAGGCAAATTTAGTTTGTCTAAGTTTTTGAAATAGTTAAATATATTTAAAAACATTTGTTAACCTGTAATATGTGAGACAGTATTGACAGTTGCTTATTCTTTCATGTAGTATTGGTTGACTTGTGTTGACTGCTGATGTATTTTGCAAATCATCAGTATTTAGACATTTACACTTAGGCATGTTTGAAACCTCTCAAGTATTACCAAGGAAGTTAAGACTTCTATTCTAATCTAAAATAGATTATTGTATCTTCTTCTCCCTGACAAACAGGAAAACATTGATCATTTGATAAGAATTCAGTATAGTACAGATTTCATACTACTGTGTTTGAAGCCCTTCTCTCCTTGCTGTTGTCTTTGTAAGGTATGAACAAACCGGGAACATGGAGCTGGCTGAGGCTCTGTCCCGTTGGGTGTTTAAGGAGGCCGGTGTACTCAGGGTGGGAGCTGTTACCCATCATCCTGTAGGAGAGATCAGTCCCCCTGCAGCGTACACCATCACTGACCTTGTGGTGAGTTTATATTGTCAGTGATGTTTTTGCATAGTCCTCATTCTGGAGGTTTATTATAGCCTGAGTGAGGAGCTGTATACTTGTACTTTATACCTAAATAAGTGCAAATCTTTCCCATGCAGGAGTACAGCATCGTCGTTGAGATGCTGGCCGAGGGCCGCTGGGTCCCCTTTGACGGAGAGGACATTCAGCTCGAGTTTGTGAGGATCGATCCCTTCGTCCGGACTTACCTCAAGAAAAATGGTATTTTAGCTCACAGAGCTTAGTATGAAATCTTTACAACCCAAACATATTTCCTGGGAAAATTTGAGTTTCACACATCTTCACTGTTATTTCTATCCATTAAATACTGTGTTGCTTTTTGCTAGGAGGTAAATACACCATCAAGTTCACTTTGCCTGATGTATATGGAGTCTTCCAGTTCAAGGTGGACTACAACCGACTTGGATACACACACCTCTACTCCTCCACCCAGGCAAGTTAATCAGACAGTTCACTTCACCTGAACATGCACAAAAGTACAGTATGGTTACTCATAGGAAATGTCCTTGCATGTAAAGAGATAAATTAATTGCTTATTTTAAATTTGTTGTTTGAATGGACATTTTTAATGGAAAAAGTATTGACTGCAAATAAACCGACCATTCTGACAATCTTCTAAAATCTTTGTGTTATCTGAAAGGGGTCCTTGTTGATGAAACATCCATGCTCACATGTATGTTTTGGCTAACTTCTACATTTGATTCTTTACGCCAGGTATCAGTGCGTCCACTGCAGCACACTCAGTACGAGCGCTTCATCCCCTCAGCCTTCCCATACTACGCCAGCGTCTTCTCCATGATGATTGGCCTCTTTGTCTTCAGCATAGTCTTCCTGCACATGAAAGAGAAGGAGAAATCAGACTAATGCAGAGAAACCATGGGGGAAGGGGAAAAAACGAGATTAAATTTGAACATGTGGTGTGAAGAATTGAAATTGAATGTCTTGGTGGCTAGAATCCTCACACAGGGACTTGGACTGCAGTCCTGTGTTAAAAATACAGTTTCTGTTCACTTGTTGGAGCTCTCAACTAGAGGCAAAAGGGGATACTTTTTTCTATTTTTTTTTTTTATCTTTCTGCTTTGACCCATGATATGTTCAGAAGTCAGTCGGTGTTTGAATAAAGTTGCTTTACATTAGGATTAGCTCCCAAGTAGAGCACTTGCCTCAGAACAGAAGTCCATATTAAAATTTGACCAACATTTTCTCAGACAGGAAATATTATTGTGGTAACTACATGCACTGAATATGCCAACTTTTTTTTTTTTTTATGACTTAATGTTTCCAAAAAATGCTGGAGTCATCCTAATAAAATGCTGACATTCCACTCAGTAGAAACCCCTGCCATTTCTATGACTCGGTATAATTGTGTGGTTTTCACAATAAGCTCTGAACTCAAAAGTTTTGATAGTTTGATATTGCAAGGGTTTGAACTGTTGGTTACGTACACTATCTACCCCATAAATAATATAAAAATACACTTAGATCTAAATATTCTTTGCGAAAAAAGGTTTATACAGGATGAGTTAATTTATTCCACTTACTACTTCTGGGAGTCTACCAGTCAAATGTATAAATTAATCCACTTTATTGTGTCTGTTTATTCACCAAGTGGTCGTACTGAAGTAGATCAGCTTGAACTCAAGTTTCAACTTTGATTTGTGTCACATGCAAGAAAACACATGGTCAACGGTACAGTAAAAAGTGTTGAAAGAGAAAGCTCAGCCATGCAATTAGAGCAAAGTCAGGGAATATAAAGTGAGAAAAATAAGACGTTTTACATAAAGGAGCCGAATAAATAGAAAACAAATACAATACTTAATGCATTAGAGTATGCAAGTGTAAAACCTAAGTTACAAGTGTATACTGTGTAATTATTTATAGAGGAGTACAAAAAACAATTCAAACAGCCAGCTAGCAGATATAAATATAGATAAAATATTTATTTTAAGTAACTCAAGATAAAAAGAGTCTTGCACATGCGCCGTATTTGAGTATTTCATACGATTGAAAGCAACCATTATTTAATGGGGTTTTGATTTTATTTAATGAACATAAGGTTCAGTTTCCTCCCCACGCAAGCGCACTGAGTCAACTAGTGACGTCACCTGCTCATTTCAGAGCATCTAGGTCAGTAAGACAAACAAGTTTGATCTAATAAGCGTTATTGCTAAATACGCTTTAAGACAACACAAAGTATTTATCGATAACTGACCAGAGAGCTGTGACCGACAGTGTGACCATGTTCCTGGTTCAGTTAGCCGCAGGCGGCATGTAAAAGTAGCCGCCCCCAATTTGATTAGAGCTAAAAAGTCTGGTAGCTACAGCTCCTAGCTAACCGGACTCCACAGAACCCGCTGACAGAGGTCGACACATCCCGCTGCTTCCCAGGCGTTTACATGGCCGTTATGACGTAGTGGTTCCGTTTAAAAACACACAACAACTCCGTGTTTACAGCCGTCAACCTCAGCTCTGTCGTTGCTTGGCTGCTTCTGACCATGATATCAAGCTAACGCGGGCGGTGTTAGCGTTAGCAAAACAAGAGCGGTGCTGTGGAAGTCAGCTGACAACCTGCCGCGAGCTGCCAACAGACCAGTGATGGATCAACTCAAAGTGAAGGACCGCATTTTGGAGAACATCTCCCTGTCTGTGAAGAAGGTAAGCGGCGCCCGGGCGGACTGTGGGAGTTTATTCATCTTATCTGAAGTAGTGGAGCTAACGTCTGATCTAATGTCTGCTAAACAGGGCAACTTTCAAGTCGTAGGGGGGTCACTTCCAGCTCACTGTCATGGAAGGGCCTTGCCCTCAGTGATGGAATCAAACACGCACTGAATTCCCTATAATTTCACTGATCACCTTCATGTGTTACTGCCTCTGTTGTCATTTAGCTTCAGTTCTGATCACTGTAAACACTAGTGGAGCCAAGCTGCTGTTGGTCCACTGCGGCATGTGTTGTAAACACACCTGCAACCGTACTACACACACATTACAGCACAAAGGTTACTACCTCCTTGATCTTTGTTACACTTTCCATCCGTTATGAAATACATGATAAAGAATCGTTTGGCCAGTAAACTCTGGCATTATGAAACGGATTCTATTATAACCTGATAGAGATCACAGCATCTTCTACCTCATCTACCTGCTTCTTTGCACATTCTGCTTTCAAATCTTAGTTTCCATGCATGCCCATATGGGATATATTTATCATGTATTTCCCCAATTCAACCCCCTCCCCCACTGCTCCATGATCAGATCATTACATTAGAAGGGCTCATTTTTTGTAAGTCTAGTGCCGTAAGCTCAGGAGTACTGTGTCTTGATCCACATTTGTCTAATACGTTTTTAGTTCATCAGTTTATCTCTTACTGTAGGGACAAAGAGTGAAGGGATGAAGAAAAGGAATTTGTCAAGCCTTCAAGGAAGTGTTCAGTGTTTACCTCAGACAAACATTGCTTACTCAAACGGTTCCATTCCACTAAACTGTCTGTGCAGTCCATTCAGAATGGAAAATATTACTACTGTACTATGTTTTGTGTTGCTTTTACTCAACATACTGAGACTGAGTTTGAAATTAGATAATCACTATAAAAAGCTAAAAGTGGCACATTTTGATCATTAATTTAATCCATGTTAGATCAGCAATATTTGTAGACCTTTTGATTAGAACCTTTACATCCCATATGTCTATATTCAATACTGACAAGTTCAATACAATATATTCATATTAGAATAATTTTTCTCCATAAGCATTGCTGCCCAAATTCCATATGGGCTTAGCTGTTGTTTTACCACATAATCCTCTATTTTAGGCGACCAGAAAAGCTTGAAAATACCTTTGCTCCTCAAGTCTCTAACCCAAAGGCATCAGCAGCATGTTTCCTGTGCTGCAGCCAGCTGCACTTACTTGCTTAACCTGTTTTTGCCTTAATTCTGGACCACAGCAGTAAAATTGAATTTCAAGGAGTACAGGCACACTGGAATCACATCAGTAAAACACCTACTCGTTTGGAATTAGGTCAAGAACA
The DNA here is from genome assembly GCF_949316205.1 of Platichthys flesus. NCBI lineage: Eukaryota > Metazoa > Chordata > Actinopteri > Pleuronectiformes > Pleuronectidae > Platichthys > Platichthys flesus. Next base: position 8,594,077 of record NC_084951.1, on the reverse strand, counting down.
TTCCACTGCTTGGCCCTACATTCCTTTGTTACTTTGACTTGAAGTTTCACTTTAGGATAATTGTCCTGCTGCACTCTACTGAACCTTACAGACGATGTATAGAAAGGGTTACAGTTCCTCCACTGTTGTGAAGTTGAACACCATTATGCATGCTTGATCAGTTATTAATATTGTTTTTGGTTGTTGTTTTGTTTCATGTAAGGTTTGCTCGAGTAGTTGCAGCCGTACACATATGCAATAACGATCATTACTTTTGTTATCAACAACATCTACCTTCTGCCGATCAATGCATTTAGGCCAGCCCATGACAAACAACCTCAATGAATATCATTTTGAAAATGCATCTTGTTATCATAACTTTTCATTCAAATTCATGCATTGAAAAGAGAATTGTGGCAACTTTTGTTACTAGAAAGAAGCAGATTTACCTTTTATTTTTACCAAAACAAGCAGAACAGATATCATGTCCCTCTACAGTTGCAGAGTTACTTTGCGGCCTGTGAAGATGAGACTCCTGCTATACGGAATCACGACCGGGTCCTGCAGCGCCTGTGTGAACACCTTGACCATGCTCTGCTGTATGGGTAAGAGGCTTGTTGACAGTAAATTGCAAACTGTAAAGAGGGTAGCTGCATAGCGCACATAGTATCAGATTAGTTTTAATTCATCATACAAAAAGTCCTTTTGAAGATCATATTATTATCATATTGGCATCAATGTTTGTGCAAGTCTCATGTCAAGACACGTGTATTTTGCCTGATTTGACAGTGTTTATCAAACTACATGTAATTGATCAAGCATTTTGTGATTCAATTATTTAGCTATGGGACCATCACTACACTCCCCTCTCTTCCTTAGGCCTCAACAATTTGATATCATTGACTGTTTTCAACATTGCAGGCTGCAGGACATCTCCTTAGGCTACTGGGTCCTTGTCCTTCACTTCACCCGGAAAGAGGCTGTCCGCCAGATAGATGAGCTTCAACACATAGCAACCAACGTTGGTCGAAGTGAGACATCTTTCTCCCACAGTCAAACTCCCACATTCAGACAGGGGGGGGGGGGGGTAAAGATTCAGTCATCATGCAGTGGGAATATACTGTCTGTGCTCTCTATTCTGTTCAGGTCGTGCATGGTTATACCTGGCGCTGAGTGAGAGCTCTTTAGAGAGCTATCTGCGCCTCTTCCAAGAGAACCAAGGTTTACTACAAAAGTATTATTTCAAGTAAGTCATCCAGCATCCTTGATTACATGATGTACATACATGAAGATGATCAAACCTCAAAGAAAGCAAATAATTGCTTTCTTTGTCTTTTATCCTGAAAAACAAATTGATATAAAGTTGCGTTTTCCATTATAATTTTTTTAACACTGCTTATGTATTTTTGTGGTAAATAAAGCAGTTTTCAGGCATGATCTGTAGGAAAAATCCGGAGATTTGGCTCGGGAGTTTACCCGCAGGTTGCCGTTCACAAATACACTTCACAGCAAGAGGTTCCCTGCACATACTCATTCACAACAGTAACTTCCTTTTAAAACCCTCTGCTTTATTCAAAAGAGTTGGGGAGCAGCCTGGTGGATCAGGCAGAGGCAGGAAGTGACGTCATAACTCCATTGTAGCGATCACATGATTTTCTTTTACAGCACACAGACACTGGCGTCAGTTTTTCTCACCACAAACTATAGAGTTGTCTTTGTTGGTATCTTCAATGTGTGCCAGTGCTTTTTCTGCGGGATATATTTGTTTTTGTGTTAGTAGCGCCAGCGAATCCAGCAGGAAGCCCCTGCTGTGTTCTCGCATAGACTTCTCCTGAATATCTACAGAACATATACATGGAGGCCATGTCGAGAAATTCTTCAGAAACTGCTGAACGTCTCACTCTGATATTTGCATTCACACATGCACCGCCTCCAGAGAAAATAAGGAGGATGTGATTTCAGTGCATGTCTGAGAGACGCTTAGAAGTCGCTCACATAACCTCAACTACTTTCCTTTCCTGCTAGGAACGCACTGGTTTGCAGTCATGACCACCTCACTCTCTTCCTCACGCTGGTCTCCGGCCTGGAGTTCATTCGCTTTGATCTGGAGCTGGTTAGCATCCGTTTCATTAAAATATTAATACAGAGGTTTAACATCAGCAGCATGTCAGTAACGTTGTTGTTGTGTCCTGCTGGGTCAGGATGTGCCCTATCTGGATGTGGCCCCTTACATGCCAGAATACTACAAACCCTACAACCTGCTAGACTTTGAGGAGCGGCTGCCCAGTTCAGACAGCTTGTCCCTGCACTCCTTTACATCGCTCACCTCCACCAATCTGGAGTGGGATGACAGTGCCATAGCCCCATCCAGTGAAGGTAAGGTGCACTGGGATTTTCTGACGACGAGACACACCCATAACTCCCTCCTTATTGGCTCCCATGCTTCACTTAATCAGAAGTAATTGTCTTATTTTAGAGGAGACACACAGACTGAACTGGTTTGAGATTAATTTGGGCTTGAAATGGCTCATTAAAGGCAGTGTGACACCTCTTAAAATTAGCCCATCAAATATCTAGTGTCACCTCAATGGGCTGTTAGTGCTTAGCTGGACAGTAATTGTTCTCATGTTACTTTGCTAAACTACTACACAGGGAATGGCCACCTTTTAAATATGAACTGCTACCAGACTACATCAAAACCTTAAAATTACAGTCACATGCTTTGGCACAAGTTCATAAAGTGATGTCAAGCTAATGGCAGTTGAAGCAGAAGTTGGATTGAAACTTTTGCAGACTCTCGTGACTCATGACACCTAAGAGCATTACATCAAGCGGATCATGTGTCATTTAGAAACCTTTGGTTACAGAATCCTCTCACTGGTGTGATTGCAGCGGGCCAGTGAATGCTTTCCCAATCACTCTTCACCAATTACTGAGTCAGTTCCCCTCTTTTAGTTCCCACTTGTCTCTTTCTCCATTGATTCAGTTATTTTGAAAACCACATGTCATGTTTTCTTTATGTTTCAGTCTTCTCTCTCTACTACATCTATCTAATGCTGAGTGTTATCCCTCCTTTTTTTAGATTATGATTTTGGTGACATCTTCCCCGTGTTGCCGTCATTGCAAAGTGCAGACTGGGAAGGTGGGACATTGGTCAACCCCTTCATCCCTCCTACCCTCCCTTCCTTATCTTTTTGCATGGCATTTCCACAGCTTGTGCTTAATTTAATGCTGGGTCCTTTAGCTAGTAATTAGAAATGGTAATGGTAAAAAAGCTCATTGATATAAAATACTGCTGATCTGAGAACATGAAAGCTAGACTTGGTTGAAAGAGCCTTATATTTTGGGATATGGATTCAACTGGAAAGGATTGGTGTTTCATTGCTTCCTATTAATTATCTAGACCATGGCACCCTTTCATATTGAGTTGTTTCATAATGAACCAAAACATTGACACTTCTAATAATAATAAGAGATCTCTAGCTTGGTGTAGAATTTGCACTGATGTATGCCGCATGCGTTCTTGCACTGTGGAGCTACCGCATGCTTGTGCTATGGTCCATAATGTTTTTACCATCCATGAAAAAAGTCAGACCTAAAAGTTCCAGCTGCAGTTGTTGCATACAATTCAGTTCTCTCTCTCATGCGAGAAAGTTTTTCACTCTTTAGACATTGTACCTCATTCTGAATCTGTTGCACATGAGAGGGACTTTTGTGATATGCACCCTGTTATCACCATAGACCAAATTCTGTGAGAAAACTGGTGTTTCCATCTAAGGTTGGATGGCTCATTACTGTAATTAATGCATAACTGGAAATTATTTCATGAGGCCTATAGCTTAACTTTTTAATGAGCTAACAGACCTCTTTTAAACATACCTGAATGTTGATTCAAGTGAAAGCAACTGATAGTGCTCATCCGTTTTCATCAAACCTTTTGATAATTTAATGTATGGACACAAGTAATTGAATAAAGATAAAAAGGTGGCACTTTTCATGTTAAGTTTACTGGTAAGTTTGCTTTTTCCTGGGAGGTGTTGGGTGGGCACATGGGAACTGTTCTGTCATGCTCTGCATGTGTTCCTCATTTGGGGAACGATCCTAATGCTGACTTGGCCTCTTTATTCACTACAGCAAGATAAATACCTGGCGTATATGGTACTCACCCTGTCCAGTCTATCTCCAGTACATTGTGTATTTGCCTGTCTGGTGTGATGTTGTTGTAACTCCTTCTCTTCCTGTATGATATGTGGCACTAGCCTAGGTTCAGCTCCACTGTTGGGTTGAGGTTAAACTCAATAAATAGTTGCTCAAGGTTGAAAGTAAAAATGGCTGTGTATTACTACAGCATCTGTTTGCAGTAAGCAGCATACACAATGTGTAGATGTTTGTTGTCTTTATAGATGATTTAATTATTCATGCTATTTATAGTATTCTTTGCTTGAATGAACAAAATGTTTTCATTTAAAATTAAGTCAATTTTCCAGGATGTGAGATTATCCTAACATCTTATCTTACAATTACCAGTTTGTCCATAACCTGGCTGAGGACATAACTGTCAAAAGCTTTCTAGTGACTGAGTCTATATACATAGCATTCAGTCCATTTTCTAATGCATGACCCATCCTTTTCACATCAGTAGAGTTTGACCTCGGCCTGTGCCACTGCAAATAAAGCTGCTGCCTGTGTACCGACTTGATATCTTAAGCATTGGATTTTGTGCCTCTCTGACCCTCTCGCCTAAAAACGCTGCAACCCCTAACATTTGTGTGTGATGCTGATGAATGAAAACACAAAGTTTTTGTGAAATTGTCTCGCTGGTCAACTCTATAATACTGATAAAACTAAATACATGTTCACAAATTTGCGAATAGAGATAACTCTCCTCTAAATTACCATTTCAAACAAAACCTTGTGATGTCAACATTTGCAGCTCCACTTACCAGCGAGACGGCACCAAATCTTACGTGTTTTTCTTTGAATATATAGACTGTTTATTACTCTTGGTAACAGCTGCTTTTTTATTAAGTAAATGTTTATTTGTGGCTTTTAATGATAGAGGGTGACCTGACCGACCAGGCCAGCTGCCCACGATCCAGTGGATCTGATCCCCAAACTGTCATTAGCGACACAGTGGTGCTTTCGGTCAGCTCTGTGAAGGTGAAGGTAGCAGCTCATCCTCCTCCACACAGCCCCACATCCAGACACAACCCCTTCAACGAGGACTCAGACACCAACACCACCAACACCTCAGCCGACGTCACGCCAGTTCACATAGTGAGCCGCCACAACAGTATCACGGCCGGAGATGACCCAGAGTACACCAGCAATGAGCTGGAGGTCATCAGGTACAGTATCTACAGATGTATTAGTATTGTAGCTTGGTTTTAGTAAAGAGGAAAAATGCAGCTAAGTACTGTTTTCTTCCAGGATGGCCAGACGAAGGAAACCAGCAAAGAAACGTCGAGGGAGGGGCTCCACAGATTCCAGCACCAGCATCCACAACTCTGTCTCTTCTGACCTCATGGAAATCGAGGCCTCGGACGATTTGGATTCATTAAATTGCACTTTGATGCATCTGGATGGTGAAGGAGAGTTGAGGAGAAGCAGGGTGGGATCAGAGACAGTTGATGAGGGTGATGAGGACGGGGTAGAAGGCCTCCTGCGCCTGCCAGAGATGACTGACACCTCCATGGACACCATGGGCCAGCCCCTCCGAGACGTCATGGAGCGGCTCAATGGGGCTCTGGATAGGGAGGCAGCCTGGGAGCACCTGGAGGAAGAGGTGGAGAAAAATGGCTGTGACCGGGGCCGCGAGCCCCCTGCACAGCAGCCCTTTCGAGAGGACTCAGGGGGCGAGCCACCTGACCCGGTACCAGGAGAGACTCTGGGTACAGGCCTCAACCTCCTGCAGGCCTCTCCTTCACCGACAGACATATGCTGCTTTACCGCCAACAGTCCAGACTCTGCTCCCACAGGTGGTGGCCACCATGACTCTACAGAGCATAGCCAGTCACAGACTCTTTCAGGTTGCCATAAAGATGAGGGAGAGGCAAAAGCGTCAACAGGACAGGAGCTTGACATAAAGGAAGAGGAGGAGGAAACTGTACAAGAAGAAGAGATGGCAAATAATTCATTTAATGTGCAAACAAAACAACGGCTACAAGAGGAGGAGCTTAGTCCCTTAGAGAGTTCTCACCCTGCGGAGTTTAGGTATGAAGTTCCTTCAAAATGAGCTGTTAGTGTTGCAATGTTATCCGGTGTGTCTAATGTTCTTCATTGTTCTTCATCAGGGTGGACAATAATCACCTGCTTCTGTTGATGATCCATGTATTTCGAGAGAATGAGGAGCAGCTCTTCAAGGTGAAGGCAGGCACAGATTTTTATTTGTTCTCATTTTGAAAGGAATGATCATTCTTTAGGGATGTGAACGTGCACAGTGTGGATTTAAATGGCCTGCTTTAAAATGTAAAGTTGAATGACAAATTTAAGTATAGCAGCACAGTGAACTTTTAGCATGACTGTTTAAATGAAACTTTATAAAGTTTGCTCTTTCCTACATGGTCTAACCAGTTTTGCTGTCACACTTGTTTTGACATCAAGGTGGTTTGGAGGCTGTTGCTCAGTGGAAGTGTTGCAAGGCTCAGTTTCCAATTCCGTTTCACAGCTTTTACTCCAGCAGTAATGATATATTTGTTTGGCATTAAGTAACAACCTTTATTCAGACTTTTTCACCAAATTGTGTAAACATAGATGCAGATGTAATTACAGTAATAAAAAGGACACTGGTCTGTGATACATGATGAAAACAAGACAAGATCTGCTGTTCTCTAAAACAACATTCCCTTATATATGTAGCAGCATGCTATAATGTGGAATCCAGTTTCCAGAACCCATAACAAATGAACAAGAACAGTTAGAGACAGATGAACGTAGACATTTCCAAATCTTTATCATTGTGTTTTCAGATGTTGAGGATGAGTACCGGCCACATGGAGGGGGACCTGCAGCCCCTTTACCTGCTCCTCACGGACTGTTACATCTACCTGCTACGGAAGGGTGAGTGGCTGGATCCAGAATGCATGGGCGTAGGGTGGAACAGGCCAGGTCAAAAATGTAACACTGTCTACCTGTCCAAGCAACCCATAGAATTTCTATTTCTCAAAGCTCCTAGCAGGTCTGAGATGACGTGTTGAGATAGTTATACATTAGTCCGATAAGATGTACACTTTGTCCTAGAGCTGTTCTACATAAGGCTGCTCCAATGGCTAAAAATATATTTCATTGATTTTCATCACAGGTGCTGCAGAGAAACCCTACACAGTAGAAGAAGCTGTCTCTTACAATGAGGTGGACTATCTTTCAGTAAGTGTCCAGCACAACAAAGGTTTATCATATTCTCATGTGCGTCGAGGTCTCAGGCTGTTCGTGTGATCTATGGAGAGTTAACTAGATGATATTCTTGAAGATTCAAGCGTGTTGTAACAGAGCACTTAATTAGTGATGTGTCTAATAAACTGGTTGTAATGTTGTGTTCCTGAAGGTGGGCCTTGACCAACAGACAGTGACAGTGGTTTGCACCAACAGACGAAGAAAATTCCTTTTGGACACAGCTGATTCCTCACTGACAATGTGAGTTTCCCTTTAGATCCTTGTCATATGTTTCATAATACTAAGTCTAATTACTATATCAGACACATTAAGATTATTGTACTATTCAGTCAATTTAAATTTCCACCTGTCATCAATATGTCTGTGATAAATGCTCAACTGGCTGAGTCCCTGTGTAAAGAGACAAAGTGCACATCAAATCTCAACTCCTCATGTGTGCATCTGTGGTCTTATGGGTCAGGAAACTAGTGACCTACATTCAACCTTGACCCACAATGATAAGAGGTTGTTAAATGTTATTTCTGTACATTTGTAAAGCAAAACCATTGACTAATAGAGCTATACAGGGTGCATCATAGGGCTGTGTGATATGACTTCAAATAAATATCGCTATTATTTCTAACTTATACCTTGATTATTATTAATGAACACCCCCCCCCCCCCCATATGTATGGTCATTGTTAAACAGGGCTTCGCCTTGTTCTGCAACAATGAATTTCAAACAATGCATTGCATTATAATCTGCAGAACGAACTTCTCTCCTGTCTGCAGGAGTGTTTGTGTGTGTCTGCTCGTCTCAGTCGCTCTCTTCAAACAAACTGACAACCACGTTTATTTAGTTATCACTTGATGATGTTGGATCATGAATCCAGATTGTTTTGGCTATTTCAGGTTTCGTCTCGAGTTGTGTGTGGCAGATGAACTGCGTGTGTGTGAAAGTTGGACTTATTTTCAATGTGTTTAAAGACATGACATTACAACAATGGGTCAACTAGTGTAACTTCATCCAGTGTATCTTTCTTTTTAAATACAGCTGGTTCCTATCAATTCTCAAGTCAGCCATGGTGAAGGGCTGTCGTGAGCCACCTTACCCCTCCGTGCTGACTGATGCTACCATGGAAAAACTGGCTCTCACTAAGTTTGTCTCCCAGGAATCTCACTGTGAGGTAAAGAAATGTTGAATATCATCATAAGTCTGGTCTTATGGAGAAAAAGCCAACACATTCGTAGCATGAGTTTCTTTCATCTGATCAGATGAATGAAAATTACATACCAATGTAGTTTTCCCACCAACTATGTCACTTTGCAACAGTTACATAACCTGTCAACAGAAAAAGTTCTCAAACATGTTCAGAGCTATATGCTGTGGAACCTGATTTGAAGGTTATGTAAATTGAACATGCCGTGCTAAACACGGTTATAGTCATTTCATTTCTATTTTCTTATCCACCAAGAAAGCCGGGCTAAAAACTTTGTTTAACCTCTGCATGTAACTAATGCTGATAATTATAAAAATAAAATTAAAAAAAGCTCTAGAATTGTTTGATTGTCCATGCTTTTCCACTCTGATCTATAGCACTTGCATTTCCAGGTAACAGAGGTGTCTATCCAACTCTATTCACTGGTCCACTGGGAGGATCCAATGGACATGACTATGTCTCCCCAAGGTGGCCCACCAAGCTCTAGAGGCTCTTCCAGTACCAAGGAGGGGACTGTCCAGTACCGGTCTGGAAACACATACCTGGGCAAAGAGCTGTGGAAAAGCTGTTACCTTGTGCTCAGGTATGAGCAGCTCAAACATATTGTTTTTCTCATCCACTGGCATTAATGTTATTTGTTTGTTTCCACACTTCATACTATGCACATTACTCTACAATATGTTTCACTTTCACAAAAAAACATTCTTTTCACATCCCGTCGTAATATTTATGGTATTTCAGTCTCACACCTCACAAAACCTGTGAGATGTGCAGTGTATGGTCCTCAGTTCCAAATGCCCTCACTTCACACTTTTGCTTTAGTGAAAGATGCAAAACATATTGGATGTGAATATTTCCTTGAGGTTGTGCCTCCTCTCAGCGTCTGCCACTCTCACACATGCTGAAAGCTTGGGCTCCATTTTGTGGGTGTAGAGCAAATCAATCCAGCAGGCTTCTTACCAGCATTACACACTGTTTAATATATAATACAGGGTAGAGAGTGCTCTCTTCTCTATTACAATAATTTGAGTCTAAAAATAGTAAAAAAAAAAAGGCTTAAATAAATTCAAATGTTCTGCTCTAGGTCGTAATTATGTTTAGGTAGATCTTGATTGTTACCGTTCATTAAATGCCTCCTCCATCATGCTTTCATTTTAAGAGAATTATTTTGGTGACCTGTATAATATGTTATGTCCCTCCTCAATGTTCTCTCTCATTGATGACAGATTATGGTATTTAAAGTCTTATACTGAACTTTTTGAAACCTACATAGCCCCTGTAATAATACATTAAATGAATGTGCTAATGTTTTGATTAGAACATTATTGTATTATTAATTTTTTTTTTTGGGAGAAATTAGAAAGCCCCACCAAGACCAAAATGCTTTGAAACAAGTGGTCAAGCTTTCGTGGTACTATCAATATTATATAATTTTTTCCACCAATTATGCAATATAATGAGCTTCTAATTAGATGAATAAAAACAATTTACCCCTTTTCTTGCAGCAAAGGGATTCTTTACCTGTATGCAGAAAGAACAGATGGGATACCTCAGCTGTCCGTCACTATGGGGTAAGTTTGAAGAGTCTGAATGGTGATACAGGAGATGGTGAACCGATTGAGTATTTGACTGTTCAAAAGCAGTAAACAGAACTGTGTTCACTGATTAGCACTAGTATATATATTCATGCTCATTGCTCCCCCTTCTTATTACTCAACAGAGGAGAGCATTGTGGTGGCTGCCGGCGCTCAAACAGCACAGAGCGTCCCCATGCATTCCAGGTCATCCTGACAGAGCGCCCGCCGCTGGAGCTCAGCGCCAACAATGAGCAGGACATGGCCGACTGGATGCAGCTGCTCTGCCAGTCCGTCTCCAAAGGGGTAAGGAGAGAAAGTCACACAATGCACTCGCTGCATATATCTCAGTGTTTTTAGAGAGACATGGAGATAGTGGTGGTTGTCAGTCTGTCTGTTCAGCACAACTTCAAACTAAAAGTATTTAATGTTGTGCAGTATGTACAAGCTGTAAGACTAAACACATTCCACCCCTCAGTCACATGTTGTGTGCCTCCTCTCACTTCAGCAGTTACAGATGAAGCCTGTCTTTGAACTTTTTCCTGGAGGCATGTAAACATGTGAACTCAATGCATGTTTTCCTCACACTACAATAATTAAAAAATTAATGCTGAACCAGTGCAAGTTTTCTTGTGACAATAACAATAAGTTCTCATTGTGGTATCTCACACATTGGTGTTTTAAACCTGAAATGGAAAGCCCCTCTAAGTCCGGTTGGATTGGCTTTTCGCACAGCTTAAACAGGAAGTGACCATGGATAAACGCACATGGTCAAATAATCCCTGTGTGGATTCTCTGTGCTGGATCATTTGTTTGAATCATCTGTTACAGGACCTGCTGATCTTCATTGTTTGCCAGGATCATCGGGTTTTTGCTTGTCTGCATCTCTGTGTGGATTGATCTAAGCTGCATTCACATGAGCACGGTCTTATTTAACTACAACCATGTTATCTCCAGGTCATCCCTCAGGGTGTGGCTCCCACCCCGTGTATCCCATGCTGCCTGGTGGTGACAGACACGAAGCTGCTAACTTGCCATCAGGACTGTCAGACCAGCTTCTTCCGTTCTCTGGGCAGCGCCGATGTTTGTGATGTCACCACTGTTAACCTGGAGGCCGACAAGGAGTACTGTGTCATTGTGAGTGACGATTTGTTCAGCGCCTCCTGGTGTTGGATTATATTGTTTTAGAATTTATATTTACATTTTTTATATGATTCATGTTTGATCTCCATGCCATACCACCAACACAGTTATTTAAAGGGATAGTTCGCCCAAAAATGAAAATTCACTCATTATCTACTAAAATATTTTTTATCTTGTATTTAGGGCCTTTAATGTAAACTTATCCCTCGTTTTTTTTTCACCAGGAGTTTGCAACAGATCGAACCCAGTTCCTCCCTCCATGGGTCTTGTACTTCAGCGGATGTGAAGAGAGAGATCGGCTGCTGGCGGCGTTGGACAAGACGTGGAAAGATATTTACCAGGTCAGAACACACTGTAGACTGCCATTGTCACATGTGCTTAAGGGAAATTACAGTAAAATGTAAGAACTGCAATATTAACTGTTCCGGAATATCATCAAATACGATCTTAAATTCAACAACTACTGGCTCTGGTTGACCCCTCATGAATTCCCCCACTCTACACAGGTTGACCTTCCCCATAGAGAGGTGTCTGATCCATCAGTGCAGAAGCGATGCAGCGAGGCCCTTGCCCTGATGAAGAGTGCCTGGCAGAGGGCAGACAGTCTGGCCCGAGGCAGAGCCCAACGTGAACCCTGGTGCTGACTGACACACGTGCACACATATAGCTTACCTTTGGTTAACCACTGAAACACACTGGTAGTCTGATGTAGAAAGACAGGTGACGATGATGTGTTTCTATCAGAGACCTCCTGCATAAGTACCATGCATATGGCAAAGATATGCAGCTATGAGACCTCCTCCCTTGTGACAGGGTTTTTCATTTCATTCTGTTGATACATTACTGTCATTCATCTATCAGAGGTTCTTCAGACATTGCAGCAATGTAGGAAGAAATATGAGGAATGAAGGAAAAGTTTAGTGTCACATGATGTGATTTACATATATGAGAAAAGCACTGCAGGACATGGTGATGTACTAATATACAATGCACATAGAGTAGCTGTGTCATTGTAATAATTTTAAACCGATTTTCAATACATCTTGCACTCAGATGTATCCTGCTGAATTAAGGCCTTTTGACAATTGAGAGTTTCGTCTCAATACTACATTTCCTTATTCAACCCTTGACTTTCAGTCAGTAAAAAACTACACGTATAAACACATACATTTAATTTGGAGAAAGATAAAAGATCTGTTACCAGTTTCTCTGCACTGCGAGTTAAGAAAATCATTAATGATTTATTTATTTAAAGAAAGCTGGATGTTTCTTATTATATACTTAATATATGTATCAAGAAAGCCATATATGAAGGGTATGTCGTTGCTCTTTTGCGATGTGGAAAAATGCACACTCCTTGCCTTGCAAACACACACACAATCCATATATACCGTCTCGTCTTGCACAACCAACAACTGTGGGATGATGACTCCTGGTTAACAGAGTCACTGTACAAGATGTTACACTGCACCCTGACTGTGGAGTCATTATAGAGCAACTGTACAGTATCAATGCATAATCACTGATTGTCATGTATGTGTCTCATTCAGTTGGTGTGAGGACACAATCCTCTTCACTGTACATTATCCTGATAGAGTGAGGATCTCAATATGAAGTATGCCTGGATATTTGCTACATGACATGTTCATTTATCTGAGATCTTGCTTTACCCCTTGAAATGTTGTCAGTCAGATAAACTATCAGGAAATGCAACAGACTTGCCTTTACCTCCCCTCTCGAGACGAGCGGAGGCTTCCATGCAGACTTGCACATTGTTTTTGCTGTTAGTCTCTTTTTTTTTAAATTGGTACCTATTATTGTTATCATCAAAACATCCTGTTTTTCTTTCCATTTTAGAAGAAAGCGAAACAATTGTTACAAAATGATTTGCTGAGTGGTGACATTGTCTTAGTGTCGATTTCTGTCTGAATCAGAAGAGTTGTACTTCTCTCGCCTGGTTAAATAAGAATCACTAACCAATAAGTGCTAGAATCACAGCTGCTGTTTTTTTGTTTTTACACCAGTAGTTTGTGACAGCAACACTGATTTAATCTGGCAATCTACCAGCTGTAAAACACTAGATAATAGTAACCTCACTGGTCATTCTTTTACTACCTAGGTTCCCTAGGTTCACGCGTCAAATAGCCTTTAAACGTAGACCAAATGCTTCACCAATAACATTATCTTATATTCCTTGTAAATGAAATGGGGACTGGATGGTAATGGTTATGCATGTTACAATCTGTCCTCAACACTGAGGCCTGCTGCTGTGATAGAGCCTGTGTGTAACTGCTCTTATTATAAGGCAGAGAACAATGTGGTTTCTTCCGCAATGACAATTACATTTTTTGACTGAACTGGATTTGGCCAAGTAGTTTCAATTGAAATAAGCACTGTTATTACATTTGCCTTACACTGTACATTTGGCTGCATTAGGAAACGTAAACAATCCTCATAATTTATGCTGTGATTTTTGGAATAGTCGGAAACTCTGACATGTCCTGCCACAAATTGCATGGTCAGCTAAGTAAAATACAAAAACAGAGGCATTGAGCAGTCACCAGTATCAGCCCCGCACATACAGTGTGTCTCCTACTTGCATGTTCGCACATGCATACTTCTTTCTCTATCGCCCACTGTTTCTTCAAAGTCAGCATCACTCAGTGCTTTAAGCCGTTCTAAGTGCCACTTGTTCTTGCTCATCTTCTGCTCTTTTACAAAGAAATCTAATCTCAGGTGAAAAAGGTACTTCTCATCCAAAACCTTAAGAGTCACCGTGCATTTTATAAGATTGCTGCTGTTTGTCTAATTACACGTTCTTTAAAATCCATTTTTCTACTTCTGTTCCTCCCATGTTCCATACAGCATTATGAATTTATTTTTGCGTGCACAGGGGAGACGGCAACGTGATACCATTAGGTGGAGAAGGTTTTATTTTGAAATCCTTGAATAATTCAGTGGGTTCCAAAACAGGATTTGGTCAGCTGTTTGATTGAAATCTTCCCCTTCCAGTGGATTACTGAAGGACCTTTTGACCAGGGAGAGAACAGTTTATTATCAATGATAAGCAAATCAAGTGCTTAAAGTTGTGACCTATGAAGTGTACGTAAAGAAGAACTAGTCTTTTTGAGCTGTGTTTTGAATGTAGGTCATTGCTGGCCAATGGTGGATGACATCCTTTGAATGATGCATTGTGAAAAAGCCGCTTTTTTGATTTTTGATCATATATGTATAATGCATGTCATATTTATGTTATGTTTGGTAGTTTTATTAAATTGTAAATATAGCACTAATCAATATAACACACTGTAAAGTCCCGCAGAAAGACATGCATGTCCAGAGGGTTTTATACTGTTCGGACAGCGTATCTGAATAAACTGAAACGAAACCATGGCTCCTGTGGTGAAACGTGATAACTGTGTCTGTGTCAGTCGTTTTAATGTCTTCATCTGTGTTTCAGCTCAAATCAGTGAAATATTCATGGGTCATGTTAGAGCACGACTCACACCCTGGCAATTTATACCATTACTGCTAGACCACTGTTACAATCTGGTGAGTGGAAAGCCATGTTAAAAAAACGATATGACACGAAGTTAGTCAAATTAACTCAGCAGCGTCATAGACAAGGTTTGTCAATGTTGCTATTCTTCGGAGTCACCAGTAGAGGTCGTATACACCTGATCAAAATCTTAAGTCCAGTTAAAAATTGCATGAATTTGCATTTTGCACTGTTGGATCTTAGGAAGGTTCTAAGTAGAGCTTCAAAATGCAAAAAGAAGAAATGGGAACAAGAGACCAAAAGTTGTGAGCAGGCAATTTATTGAAATTGAGAAATGAATGTCTTTCTTTTTTCCCAATAAAAAAAATCCCAATTCCACAGTATTTTACAGTGTAGCAGCAGTTTGGGAAATACCCTTTCCTGTTTCATCATGTTAATAATTCCCTGTGCACTTTCTGAGGTCCATTAGAATTGATTTCTCAAGTTTTATGTAGAAAACTTTGTTACTCTACACAGATCCCTGACCTCAACTCCATCCAACACATATGGGAACTGGAAAGAGTGAGACCCTGACAGCCCTTCATTGGTGGCCAACCACACAAACAGTCCTGTGACTGAAAAATGTCTGTAGCCATTCTCCAAAATCTTGTGTATATTAATAGTACAATTTTATATACCTTTCTTGTTATTGCTTCATGTTATTCTACTTCCCACTTGCAGCTCTTCAGCACATTTGATAACATAACACCTGGAGAAACCCGCTGGCACAGAAGCAGCATGAGCTTAAGAAGAAAAGCTGAAGCTGGAGTGCAGGAAATCTGTCCGAGTAACAAAAAATCAGAACGCAAGCGCACATTTTGGGCACAAGTGAAGCGAATCTAAGTACAAGCAGGGGCTATTTGAGTGTGAGTGAGAGCATTACAAAATCTGAACGTGAAATCAATAAGTCCTGCTCTCAAACTGAAAGACTTGAGTAAAGATAAAATGAAAAATGGGCCACAACTTTGAGTGGCGATTCATTTGCAGAGGGCCTTGTTGACTGAAGAGTGAAGGACATTTCTTCTGAACCCCAAAAAATCCATCCATTAATTAAGTTGATCCTTTTGAGGGTTCATTGGGGGGAGCTGGGGCCAATCCCTGCTGACATTGGGGGGGGTAGCGGAGTACCTCCTTACGGGTCGCCAGCGTGTCACTGGGTCAACAGAGACAAACAACTATTCATGGTCACATGCGAACCCACGGTCAACCCACACAGACACGGGGAGAACATGCAAAGTCCACATAGAACGGTCCAAACTGGGATTCCGACCGCCAATCTTCTTGCTGTGAAGCGTCCAATCGGGATTTTTCTTCTTTTTTTTTCAAATTCATGCACAAGTTATTTAAGTAATTTTGTCAAAGCAAAAGCAAATACATTAAGTTTCCCACACTCTCACTTATATAAGTCAGCACAGGTTCTGCAGTTGCTAGGGCAACAAGTAACCACTGTCTTGCTCAGATTCATTGTTGTTATTTGAGCAGCACATCAATGCCACCTTGGGAGCGCTTTGGCTTTTGCTGTTGCTGTTGCTCTGGTTTCAACAAAGCCAGTAACTCACGTCCTTGCCTTCAGACCACAACGATGAACAACATAGGAAACTGTTTTTCTCAACCATATTTCAAGAAGTGTTGCAAAAAACGATAGCCGACAGACATTCAACAGATTCAAAGAAGAGGGGAAGAAAACGATCCCCTGCAGGAAAGGAAGAGAACCCATTGGGAGCCACCAGATTGTCACAGATACCTGTATAGTTTGTAATTTATCAAGACCACAAGAAAAGACTGGAATATAAAAGTAAAAAGAGCAGAAATTATAAACCAGCATCCAGGGAACTGAACACAACAGTGAAGTGACCTGTTGAAAGTTTGAGGCCTGATATAAACAACACATTGTTGTCGATTGGAAAGTGCAATCACACAATGACTCAGATAGAGACGAGACGAAGGACAGTATCAGATTGATGAGACGGATGAATGAGTGTGTCATGTCCCCCTGGGATGTTCAAGGAGACAAGAGAGCTGGAGGAAATGACATGTAATTAAGAAGAAATCAAAATAGAAGCAGATCCAGCTTGTGGCCTGAGAGAAACTTTCACTTAGCAATACAATAAGAAGTGAGTTAAATTATCACCACTCTGAGGTTTCAGCTCTTCTGAATGCTTTGGCCGGAAAATAACAAGAGGCACGACTGTCCTCCGTCTGAATACTTTAAGATCACAGGTCTGCAGGGTCACCTCATTCACACAAAACCCACAACACAAGTTCTACAACAGCAGCAGCAGCAGCAACTTATTTGGTTGATCATGATTTAAATTTAGTAAATTTGTTTAAAACACAGGCAGTGGTAGAGGCTCCTTGCTTTCAAGCTCCAATAACACTTGATCATATTTTCCCCATAATGTAACTCACTGTATCCTATGGAGTAAGACACATCAGATTTCATTCTCACAACCTAAGCAGTTTAGATAAATAAACTTCATAAAAAAAGAACACAAAATGACAGAAACAGAAGGTGAACACTCGCAGGCTCTCTTAGTTTTGTTTTATTTTCTGTTGAGGCGCATTATGGTGCCGGCCTGAAGGTATTACAGAAATACCTAGATAGGCAACTGCATCCTCAAAACTAAATTACAGTACATTTAGTGGCTATGTTTTAGGAAACATTATTGTGTATTTCCACTTTTCAAATGTTTTTTTGGAATTGTAGATTAAAGGTTCAGGGTGTAGAATTTAGTGATATCTAGTGGTGAAGATGCATGTTGCAGCTGAATACCCCTCACCTCACCTCCCCCCTTCCAAACATGTAAGAGAACCCGTGGTAGCCTTCAGTTGTTATAAAAACTCAAAAGGTGTTTAGTTTGTCCAGTCTGGGCTACTGTAAAAGAGAGGACCCGCTCCTGCTTTAAATATAAATGTTTAAATATAAAGGGCTCATTCTAGGGTGAAGAAAACAACCATTCGTACAATTTAAATGTAACATACATATGTGCAATATGTTGATATTCAATTTCTGCCAATAGATCATTTCACCTAAATCTTACACACTGAACCTTTAACCAAAATTGTGGAGTCATATGCAGTTGTATAGATCATTAAAAAACACACTTTGTATTTGCAGTGCTTTATTTCAGGGAACTTTGATCTTTTAATTATCAGACAACAAACTGTATTTCTACCCATTAAATAAAATGTAGGTGTAAACCAGGCTCTGCTTCTCCCTCGTTAATTTCACTCTGCAGTTTTTCAGTTTCTTATGCAATTTTAATCCCTCACTCTCGGTCTCTACGTCAGGCCAACACTGTCCAACTTCCTCCTGGCGTCTCCCTTTTCCTCCTCTTCTCTACATACCTCTCCATACTCTCCTCACATCCAGCCCCGTTCTGACTGCAGCAATGCAGTCAGGCGAAAAAGAGGCGAGATGCGGCAGAAAAGAAATGATGTGAGCTGTGGTGCTGATGCTTCTCTGAGGGAAAATGTGATTTTCTTTCAGCAAATCAGAAAATGAAGCGTAGATGGCTGGCTGGAGATTCTCCTCAATTAATTATTTATGTTAATTGGGTGTACATTTTAAAACCGACAATGAAAATAGCTTGTGTGGAGGAGGGAATACCCATTAACATCAAGGAGATTTCTCCCTCATGTATCCTGCATCTTTCTCTCCTCCACTGCCCCCTGACTGGCTGCTGCATTATTTATGAGGCGGGGATGTGCGCAGCCGCTAGTGTAGGTCCTGAAGTACATTTCCATTCACGCAGGCAGCAAAAGTATCAGCCACTGACTGTATTCTACGTCCATTACGGTGTTTCACAGCTATTTAACAGTGGAGCCGAGGAACCAGACGGATGCAGAGATAGAGACGAGGGAGAGAAAAGATTTGGTGCAGCAGCCTCATTTTCTCTCCAGCAAAGGTTCTGTATCAACCTCCTTTTTTCGTCTCTTTGCCCAGCATGTCGGGAGTCGTCAGGTGTGAAATACTTCAGCGATGAGCACACATTTCTTGGGCTCTACAGTTTAGGCGATTCGTTTAGTTTAACGTGTCCAGACACATCATGCTGAGGAAGGGAGACAGAGAAGTCCTCCTGGATCTGGACTATGGAGGCGAAGCACAAACCACCGAGAGCTATGGGAGTCTGCAGAACGGAGTCTACATCCCCCCAAGATATGTGAGCACAGTTTTACTTTTTCCTCATACTGCTACTTTTGTATACATGACGAAAACTTTGATAATAACTGTAACTTGGTTTATACAGCTGCTTCTCTCCTTCATGCCTTCACACCTCAAACCTGATGCAGGGAATCTAGAAGGGTTTTCTTCTTAATGTGATATCCACAGGCAGTGTGGTATATTAAAATCATGTTTTGTTGAGTTATAGGCATACTGTAGAAAATGGTATCATGTCTCCCTTGACTCTAAGAGGAGGTTTTTATGATGCTGTGCAGTGGCACTTGCAGGAATTTATTGTTACACCTCATCCAAATGCTTTCAGCTTTCAGCAGCAGCTGCTGACGAAGATATGGACGGTGACGATCCCATTGACCATCACTGGAATACAAGAAGTAACCAGCCAGTTCCACAGCCGGGCACATACTTCAGAGATGGAAGAACTAAAATTGGTGGGCAGCAGCAGCACTTTCTATTCGCTCACTGTATAATGCGTGACCGGGTCAGTACCTATTGAAACGTTTGGCTCTTTATGGTCGAGTTCAGACTTCGTGCTGGTGTGGGAGGTTCGCTCACGGAGGAAGAAGCGAGGGAAGGGGAAGAGTGAGGCGACCTGCGAGGAGGGGGAGGCCGTGCCCACTGAGGAGACCAGCCGCTCTGAGCGGAGGAAGGCCCAGCTGGAACAGTGGAGGGAGAAGTTTGTTCAGAACCTTAGGAGTGCTGGACTGCTCATGGAAAAGGTTCAGCACATCAGATTATTTATCTTAATCATGAGGTTCAAATCTAATTATCGTTTTTTATGGACATATTCACTAACAACTTCTCAATGTGGCCTGTCGTCCCTTTAGGAGGAAACAGCGAATGAAAAGAAAACAATACACTTTCTGAAAGTGAATGCTCCCTGGGATGTGATGGTGTGCTATGCTGAGGAACTCTGTCTCAGAGCTCCATTACAGGTCAACACAGCAGTCTAGAACTAAATATTATTAAATAGTTATAATCCTTAAAGTTCTCGTTACATCACAGCCCATCTTTGATTCTGATTCTGGCTGAATTTGTTCGAGCTATGTCGGCACACCCTGGATTTATTGTAGAGAATATAGAGTCTTACTGTGTTGGGGGCGACATCATTGATTGTGAAATCCTCTTCCTAATGACACTGTGAATCCTCCCAGTCCTCGGTTTGTTGTTGCGTCACCGACAGATTAACCTCTTAAGGTGTTTGCTGTTCCTAAAACTCAATGGATTTCTCTCATTTGAATGAAATTCTGGCACAACCATGGTTGTCACGCAATTAAATGAGATTTTAAGTATTACAACTTCACTGAATATAAGGAATATGTTAATCAAATATTAAGATTACTGAATCTGTGTGTGTTGGTCTTCCAGGCACAGCCAAATCTGGATTTAAACACCTCTGCTCGGGTACTGAGCAGACTATGCATACCTAATGTAATGACAGAGTCGGTGCCAAACAGGCCACTGGACTATTACACATGTGCATTTCGCAAGTCCAAGATGAGCAGGTGAGTTCACTTACGTCGACCAATAAGAGAATCCGCTCACATTACATTGTGAACATACAGTAAGAGTGTAACTGGCCTTTACAGATTCCTCGGCGGTGAGGACCATGAATCCTACTTCACTAATACACAGAGACACCGTGTTGTGAGTAGCAGGACTTCCTCCACAACATATTTAATGTATCCAGTGTTTACTTAATCTAATGGAGTGAAAGTTTGCTTTTTATATCAGGTGTATGAGATTCTTACCAAGACGGTTTACGGCAGAAAGAAGAGGTCTGAAGTTGGAGTGGACAGACTGATAAATGAAGGGGCGTACACTGCAGCGTTCCCCCTGCATGAGGTCAGATATTATTTGTCTGTTCTTAAATCTGATGGAAGTTTTTTTGTTGTCCTCCTTCTCTTAACAGTTGCATGTGTATTTTGGATTCTTTCGGGTTTTTTCCATCAGGGCCCTTTTGAACTTCCTAAGTTTGAGATCCGTCCTGAAGAACTCAACCAGAGGCAGGTTCTTTACCACTACTGGGCCCGCTGGTTCGAATGGTACAAGTACCAACCTCTGGACCACATCAGGGAGTACTTTGGAGAGAAGATTGCACTCTACTTTGCATGGCTGGGTAAATAAACATTCTTATTCAGCCCCATTCAACCCTCCCGTAATGATTTTTATCTTGAAACTGAAGAACAGAAACCAAAGTTCTACAAATTATTAAAAAAATGCAAGTATTTTGTAGAAAAAAAGGGTTATTGTTTATTGTGACAAACCTTCATCACCCTTTATTTTTGAATGCATAATAGGCTGATTGGGGAATGAATTGTTTTTGTCCTTTGGTCTCAATTTTTCCCCTCCTATTTAACAAAGAGGATAAAATCTCTACAGCATGAGAAACATTGGTTTTTTTCTGTGATGCCAACACGACGTCTCGATCAAGGACTCTCTAGCATTAAACAGCAGTGCAGCAGTGTAATGGCATCTTCCCCCTGCATCGGCTGAGAGCTGTGGCCTAATGTAGCTTTATGTCACTGCAGGTTTCTACACAGCCTGGCTGCTGCCGGCAGCAGTGGTCGGAACCCTAGTCTTTGTTTCGGGAGTCATGTCCATGGGTACCAATACACCAGCGTGAGTACGCAAACACTCTAATTACATGCCTAATGGTAACAAGGAGCAGCGGAGCATTACACAAACCAACACACATTAAAACACAGTCCATTGAGTGATGGGTTGGATTTAGTTAATCTATTAAGGGCTTTAACTGAAATGATCTTTGTTGCATATCGTTCTCCCACACCTGTCTCTCCTCATTTCCTGTCATCTCACTCTCATCATTAAGGCATAAAATGCTCTTCAATTTCTATCATTACCAAATAAACAAGAAGCAATGAGAGCTACTGTGAGTAAATCATGGTCCCCAGGACATAAAATTAGAATCAGCCAAGGACATATCTCATAAATATATTATTTTATCTCTTGAGAGACAACAAAAAATATGTTATATAAAAGTTCCATCCTCTTCTTGTAAAAAAGTTTTCTGGTATCTTAATGGGATAAAATAAATAATATGCTTTTGCTCTTAAAAATTCCAAATGACTTCATAAAAAACATAACATCCTGACTTTCCTCAGTCCTGATATCACTAGTAGTGACGTATCATTGTGCCTGCACCAGAACCTGGATTTGCAGTCCATATGCGGCATCTGGCACCATAGCCACCGTGTAGCTCTGAAGACAACCCTCAGGCATGATATCAGTATCGATCTAACCAGGAATAAAAACAATGAGTATAGTTACTAAAATGTCTGGCCAGAAATTTCTTTCATACCACATTTAATCCAACAATCACAATTTGTGATGCAAACAGTGGAAAACACATTCTGGCCTGCACAAAAACCAAAACTACTATACAGTTCACATGCGGTATGTCCGTGCCCAGTGTTTTATACATTATTCACAGCACTGTGGACTGACTTCTCTATACTGTGTATATCTTATATTGACTTAGTATCTGTTTTCTTTCTGTGACATCCTGAAGTTGTCAGTGCTAGACCATTCCTCTCACTATGGTGCATAACACATGAGGTTAGAGAGAATGAAAGATGAGTCGATACATTAGGAAGGAAGACAATGCAATGGCTTAGATTCATGACGTTCATTAGTTCACACTGTAGATTAAAACCATTGATTAGTGGAGAATGGATGGAGAGAATCCTCCAGCAGCAATAAACTGCAGTCGTCTCATGTGATAATACACTATTAGTGCAGGATAATCTCCCCATTGCAAAGTGTGCGTGTGTGTGTGTGTGTGTGTGTGTGTGTGTGTGTGTGTGTTTGTGTGTGTGTCCTTCGGCTCTCCCATTAATAATTATGAGTAGATGTGATTAACCCCACAAATCATTAAAAATCTGAAAAGAAGCACTCCTAGCCTGAAAGCTTTATAAAACATTTTCTCAGATGTGACTGATCTGTGTCTGTGTGTCTGTCAGCAGTAAGGAAATCTGTACGAGTGGAGACACTTATCTGATGTGTCCTCTGTGCAACACCTGTAACGCCTGGAACATGTCTGAAATCTGCACCATGGCTAAGGTAAAGGACTGTCCAGAAATTTCACTGGTTAACAAAAGAGTTTTTACGGATTAGAATTTGACAGACTAAGAGTTAATGTGTGAACCTCTCTGCATTGCAGATGGGCTACTTATTCGACCACCCAGGTACGGTCCTCTTCAGTGTGTTCATGTCGTTCTGGGCCGTAACCTTTCTGGAGTACTGGAAGCGAAAGATGTCCACCCTGGCCCATCACTGGGACTGCATGGACTTCCATGAAGAAGAGGTCTCATAACCCTTCCTTTCTTTTGGCAACTCAGTATTAGTCTGGCCACATTGGTCTTATGGTTCTTGGGTAAGTCATGGTAAGGCAGTTGGTAGCTG
The DNA here is from genome assembly GCF_949316205.1 of Platichthys flesus. Taxonomy (NCBI): domain Eukaryota; kingdom Metazoa; phylum Chordata; class Actinopteri; order Pleuronectiformes; family Pleuronectidae; genus Platichthys; species Platichthys flesus. Next base: position 8,570,644 of record NC_084951.1, on the reverse strand, counting down.
CCAACATCCCAATTGGTCGAACATCTGGGTTTGTAGACCTTTTCCAAAAGAACTTCACTTAACAAGATCTAACAATGAGTTTTCCACAAAGGAAAGTTTAACAGCCACAGAGCAATCTTAAATGCTAGCTCAGTATTTGTCTTACTTACTAACCTAGAAGGGCACATCCCGTTTGCAAATAACTTGAGAATTTCACAAAACTGTTGAAAAGCACCCTATTTTGCAATATTAAAAAAGTGGGGAAAAAATCCCTGCTCCACTGAGGTGATGTTAGCCTGATGTAAAAATTATAAGAAGTCATGGGTGGGCTATATACGCTGTTCCCTCTATGGCACTCTAAGCGTCTACCTCCAGACAAGGCCCAACTTTCCCCTTAAATTCAATCAAGCTGCACTAAATTCCACACATTGATTTCAGTTCTTTCAACCTGGCTGATATTTTTCATCAAGATCATGAATTATAAGAACTAAATGCATAAAAAAAAAAAACAATGCTCAACAGAAAGTAAGAAAACATTCTGCTCCAGAATGTATTATGTTCTTTCTTGACCTTTGTTGCATCCTCCCCACGACTCATTAAAACGTGTTCTGCAGTATTTATGTTATCCTGCTGACAAACAAACATAAAGGGGTGAATACATAACCTCCTCCTAATCTTCCATGGACAATAGTTTTTTTTATGTTGCAGTACTGTTGACTTCTCATTTCGAGCAAACAGGAGTAAACACTACGGGAAAACAGTAAATTACACGTTACCACTGAGGCTGATGTCATCACTATGTTCCCTCAGGAGCGTCCTCGGCCAGAGTTTGCAGCCAAGGCCCCGACTATGGAGCAGAACCCAGTGACTGGAGTCAAAGAGCCCTACTTTCCAGAAAAAACCAGGCTGACCCGCATGTTCACAGGCTCCATGGTCATCATAATGATGGTGAGACACTTTTACAATGTTTAAAAGACAGCTCTGGAGCTGGTATGAACTGGCTCATCAGTTTATAGTAGCCTTACCGTAAATGGAAGTATTTGGGTTAGTAGAACATTCTTTCATTGTGTCCATCTTAAGACCTATTTTGACATCAAGAATATTCAACAGTTTTTTATATCAGTCTGATAGTGGTTGTCAAACTTCTAATCTCATGAATATAATACACCTTGTGTCACTGGATTAATTACTTGTTTTCCAAGAGTCACATGTTGTTTTTTTACTGCCACATCCTGATCAGCTCCCGGACATGTACTGTGTGTATAAACTCTAATTTTCTTATTGGTATAATAATTCTTATTAGTCTTGGTCTCAGTGAAGAGTCTCAGTGTCTTTTGACTCTTTACATCCTGAAGCGAAAGAGAGGTGGGGTTTTTACCTGTGTGCTGTCCCACTGAATCCTAAAGTTGTAACAGAACCCTATTCTAATAATGAATCCAGGTCATTTGCCCACAGGGCTGGATATGATCTAATAATCTCAGCAACACACTGTCATACTGTATCCAAGATTCACTTCCTCTTGGACAAGAATCTGAGGATCAGTTTTCCCTCAGCCTTTATTTCTGACGCCAGTGAAAGAGGTGGGAAGTGGAAAATTCTGCATCAGGGTTATGTATTCTACATTCAGTTTTGTAGAAAGTTCGGCAAGGAACTACTTCCTGCCATCTACTTAAATGAAGCACTTTCTCTTCCGAGGTCAGAAACTGTGAAAACACTTGGTTTATTGTGGAACGGCCTTGAGAACATAAGCATATTGTGCTAATAAGTGCTTTTCATTAAGAGAATCTATTTTTAAATAAACATTTTGGAGATCTGCTGATGTGGTGTATGTCTGGACTGGTGGGAAAAACTCCAACATATGAGAATTGAGAACTGCCAGCTAAACACGATTTGCTACGAGACAATCAAAAAACAAACATGGGCATCTTGAATGGAGATAATAAGCATTTATAGCTAATCAGTGCTTCCTGAAAGTTTTCTGATTGGGCTGCACAAAGCCAACTTACTGCCTGTTGTTTCCCTGACTATGAGTCAATATAAAAAGCAAACTGCATATTTATTCACATGAACAGGAGTTGAACAGGAGCCCATGTATCCCACTAGCAACCACACTACATTACACACACACAAAGTTCATGTTTCACAAATCTCTTCAGACTCATACCGATTACAGCAACACACTAGGATCAATACAGTACAGCTCCCTACACTCTTGTGAACTGAGTGTGATAATTAATAATTTACTAAAGCTGAGTCTGGCAGTGGTGTAAGTAGCATGGTGGGCCACAGCAGCCAATGGAGTGCATCTTAAAAATTGTTTTAAATCAATTTCCGTGTGTCTTTCCTCTCAGCTGTGTGTGGTGATGATCTTCCTGGTGACGGTGGTCATGTGTCGCGGTATCATCATTGTGATGATGTTCCACACTGAGAGCCCGGTCCTGCGTACAGAGGTACATCCGCACCGCACATTGTGTCTACCGTGGATGTGTGCATTTAATTAGCTGTAATTTTAACTGATGTAGTTCATATGCTGTTTTTTTTGAAGGCAGTGTTATTTTTGTTATGCTACAAACATACACTGTACTGTAGGTACATTCATACATGTGTGTGACTTCCTCCTCAGGCAGGGACCATAGCCAACATCTCCAGCAGTATCGTGAATCTGGGCCTCATCCTGTTGATGGGCCGGGTCTACACTGCTTTAGCAGAGCAGCTCACTAAATGGGGTAAGAACCATTACTGCTCTGTAATATGATATCAGCATCTCACTGGGGCTAAACGCTCAACTAAACTCGCTAAAGGTGGAGGATTCTCACAGATCACATAACATCTGAAGTTTGCTATCATCTTGAAATGGTCTTTCACTTAGGACATAAACACAAGTGCAGCCTGGAGGGTAGCAGACTGCTGAGCACCCTGCGTCACACCCGTCTGTCTTTCTTGTTGTTTTCGGTGCTTATTTCTACAAAGTACAGATGCACCACATCTGGCAGCATTCTGTGCGTTGCAACACCGCTATGAAAAGTCAGATGGGGAGTTGAGTCACATGATCAGACAGGTTTTAAACAGACCCTGAGGTTAGTTCAGATTATCTGAGAGAGAAAACAAAGGTAAAACTGATATCCAGGGTCTAGTGTCTTTAACACTGTGCATCCTTGTTTTCTTTGTGGCAGAGATGCACAGAACACAAACCCAGTATGACAATGCCTTCATCTTCAAGGTGTTCATCTTCCAGTTTGTCAACTTCTACTCTTCTCCTTTCTACGTGGCTTTCTTTAAAGGAAGGTGAGACTTGAGTCAGGCACAAAGAAAGTAAGAAAACGTTGTGATCAATACGACTTTTAGTGTCTTTCTTTCTGCTTGTGTGCAGGTTTGTTGGTTACCCGACCAACTATGGGACCCTGTTTGGGATGAGAAATGAGGATGTAAGTGTCCTCTACTACTTTTGTATGATAAATGTCAAAAGACGAGGATTTTATTGATCCTGCAATAGTTTTTTTGTGTTATTTTTTTCCTTTTTATCAAAGCAGGTAAAATAAAACTCACATCTATCTGTGTTTGTGTTTCTGTGTGTTTTCATATTGCAGTGTGGTCCTGGGGGTTGTCTCATTGAACTGGCTGAACAACTCTTCATTATCATGGTGGGAAAGCAACTCATCAACAACATCCAGGAGTTCATTATCCCGTATGTTATCATTTTTGTGATGTACCACTATCGGATTTCTGACAGATCTGAACTGTCAGAAATCAAAAAAAATAAAGGTGGGCATACATATATATATAAATATATAAGTCCTTATGATATCAGCAGTTCCATAAGAATAGCAGTTTATATTCACAATGTCGAGTAGAATTACTATACTACCAACAATCCTCAGGTAGTGATGGCTGTGATTGGTGAAGCTTGCTGTTTCCATGGAACTGTCTACCAAAAATGCAAAAATCCTATCTTCTAGGATCGGCTCATTCAGTCTTACACCACAGAGCGACCATGTTTCCACTTTCTAACATGCTGCTTTTTTTAGAGATGAGGAAAGAGTCTAAAGGTGAGAATCATGACAACAATGTGAAATTCAAGAAGAAATTCTGCCGTTGGAAAGGGATCATTCACAATGGTTTATAGGATGCAAAGGTCCTTCACTTTGAAAAAAATATGTACACAGTTTTATACCTTTTTCCCATTTTCCAATATTAGTTTATTTGCTCTGAATTACATTTTTTATGGTCATGAAAATTTTCTCTTAGCTGGTCGATGTGGCTCCAGGCATTACAATGCTCTTCTGTAACGTCAATGGAGAAAATTAATAAAAAATTTGCTTCCAGAACCAGAGCCGTTCTCAAATTGGGCAGCCACTGTTGTGCTCTGTTGTTCTTCGATTTAAGATACAAACGAATACAATGGTAGCTACCCAGTGTGCAGGATTTGTATTTATTCAAGCTTATGACTCATATTGATCCGTGTTCTCTGTTTTGTTGTACTGGGCCTTCTTGGTGTTGTCATGGCTGTTTTTGAAGTGATGCATTAGACTGCTCGACGTCCTGACTGCAGCTGTGTTTCTTTGGTGCAGTGATGCTCACCCTGGTTCCTCTGCAGTGCTGGCACAGAGGGTGTGTTCAGACAATAGTGCCGAATCGGGGTTGCAGGGGGCTGTAGGAAAAAAACATGTGGAAGAAAGTTAGGAAGTGGCTGCTGTTCCAGGTTTTGACCACCAGTGGCACTGTGAGGCAAAAGGAGATTTATGAGGGGCAGTGAAAGGGAATGCAACTGACAGCAGAATGGAAAGCTCATGGAAAAACTGATAACAAATGTGTGGTGGTCCAGTGGCTCTCCCTTTTCTCATCATATTGAAAACACAGATCACACCCAGTCTCATACTGCAGTTGGGCATTTTGAGCTTCTTCCAAGGCATTAGCTATTAATGGCATGTTTAATGTTGGGTCTGGCTTTAAATTGACATGTTGCATATAAACACGCAACGAGAGGATTTTATTTTTAAACAAGCAGTATATATATATATATATATATATATATATACTGTGTTTAACGTAGTTCTCTGTGCTGATTCTTTAACACTGAAGCCGCTGCAGTTTGATCGATTACATGATTGATTGTAGCTGAGTGAGTTGGAGCCAGGTTTAGTCTGCTTGTCTATGAGGTCTTCAGCTTCTTTTGTCTTTACTGCAGCTGTATCCAGATTTAGGGCCCAAATCCTTTGAGGAATACAGCCCACAGAGTTTCTATGCTATTCACTAACCACTGGCTTAATCTAACCCTGACGTTGGCAGGACTTCCTTCAGGAGGCAGCGTCTTTCTCTTTGGATCAGTGCACATGTTCCTATTGTGCTCTTTTGCTTAAACCTGGGAGGATTGCTGCCACAGAGCAAAGAAAATGGGCTTGTTTTAAATAAAACCTATAAAACCTATAAAACCTATAAAAGTTAAAGCCATACTGGCTTTAACTTAAACTGCTTTGACCTGTGACAGATCTGCACATGAGTGAACATGGAATACAGGGTTGTTTTTTTGTGTTTGGGATGGAGATGGAAGGAATTAGAAAAATATGGAAGCTTGAACATGTGCAGTGAGATTTGAGGCAATGTGTTATGGAAAAGCTCAAATCAGCTCCTTTTTAAGGATCAGGCCTCTTAGTTACTGCAACAACAGCTCTAACTGAATCCAGCTTTGAAGAATGAAAAACCCACGTTCATCCCAAATTAATAAAACTGACACAAGTTAACTCAGTTAGCCATGTGATATAAGATCTTCAATATGAGTTCTAGATTTGAATCACAGTTTGCAGGGGCAAAGACAAAAAAAGTAATTATTAACGAAAGGCAGTGGGAAATAAAAAATATACACCATATATCAAATATCAAATTAGAATTAGATAAAACAACAGTATCTCTACCAGCTCCAGACCTGTGTTTTGTAAATGAGCCTGACCTCTGATTAACGTTTCATCTCAAAACTATGCTCATGTGTATTTCAAATCGATGATCATACTTTTTTTTCTCTGCTCTGACAGTAAAGTGAAGGCCTGGCGCCAGAAGAGAACTTTGGCCAAGGTTCTGGGGAGTAAGGCATCCCATGAGCCTCGGCGCTGGGAGGAAGATTACAAGCTGGTGGAGTGTGAAGGCCTCTTTGAAGAGTATCTGGAAATGGGTGAGAGTCTGGAACTCTCTGTAAAGAATGCAGTGCAGTTTAATCTGCGTGTGCAAATTGTCGGCTGTCTTTCATTGCACAAATATACACAAACGACTCTTGTGCTGCAGTGCTCCAGTTCGGGTTCATCACCATCTTCGTGGCTGCCTTCCCCCTCGCTCCGCTCTTTGCCCTCCTCAACAACTGGGTGGAAATCCGTTTGGACGCGCACAAGTTTGTGTGCGAGTACCGGAGGCCGGTGGCCGAGCGTGCCCAGAACATCGGAGTGTGGTTCAACATACTGGAAGCCCTGTCACACTTGTCTGTCATCGCCAATGTGAGATAACAGCATCATCACAGCACATCACCGTTGACCATGTTTTTTCTTTGACTACCTATTTTGTCTTCCTGCAGGCTTTTCTAATAGCCTTCACGTCCGATTTCTTACCTCGTCTGCTCTACCAGTACAAGTTCGATAATGAGCTCCACGGATACGTCAACTTTACCTTGGCTTACGCCCCACTCAACCACACTGACAACTGCAGGTATGCTGATTGTTTCAATGACTGCAATCTGAAGTGGGGAAACAATCTCTGGTTTGAAATTCTCAAAGATGTTTTGTTTTGTTTTACTCTAAGCTAAAACCTTGAAAAGTTCTAAAGAGTCAGGTATTCAGTTTTTATCATGCTGATTTCATGTTATAGATGTGACCAACATCTGTTCTGCACACCCACTTACACACACACACACACACACACACACAAACACACCAACCATTACACAGTTTGTTACGATGTTACTTTTCTTTTCCAGATATAAAGCGTACAGAGACAACAATGGAAACCACACACTATTCTACTGGGAGCTCCTCGCTGTCAGACTTAGTTTCATCATTGCTTTTGAGGTACGGGGAAGCTACTCAGTCTCTCTGTTATTCTATTGTCGTTCGAATGATGTTATTATTTTTTATTTATTTGATCTTTCATCCACATCTCTCTTGGCAGATGTAGATAGATAGATAGATTACTTTATTCATCCCTGAAGGGAAATTAAGTCATCATAGCAGCCGGTATGTTTGAATACAATAAAATACAATACAATAGAATAAAATAAAAAAATAAAAATATTGAGGTAGAAAGAATAAAAACAGAAACACAAGGTAAATTGGTAGATAAGGTGCAGCCGCAAGATGATGGTAATAGTACTGATGATATGATGGTAATGTTATTATTAGACAGTATATAAAAATAGTACAGTATATATAGTATATAATATAATATAACATAATATATATTTACATATGATAGTAATTATACCAATATAATAGCAGTATATAGTAGTAATGGCAACAACAGTATATATATAATAATAATAGTAAATATAATAATAATAATAACAACATGTACACATGTAAAAATATGTGTATATAGACTTATATATAGAAAGAATATACAAAGAGTATGATATAATATGATATGATATATAGTAGAGGTATAAATATAGGTATTTGACTATACAATAGATAATATAATATACTATGAGTGTAAGAATATATAGACAGAGTGTGCAAAAGATAATATTATTGTATAAAATTATATATAGTATCAATATGGTTTATATTAACACATATCAAATATGATGTGGAGTAAGTGTTCCAGTATATGGAGCGGAGTGTTGTACAGGGTACACAGTGCCAGGAGACAGGTATGTTTAGTGCAGTTCTGTGATGGTGGCTCTGACACAGGTAGATGAGTTGTACTGTGTTATTGCGGTTGGGAGGAACGATTTCCTGTATCGTTCCTTAGAGCAGCGGGGTTGAATGAGTCTGTGGCTGAAGCTGCTCCTTAGCTTGTCCAGTGTTTTGTGGAGGGGGTGAGAGGTGATGTCCCTTTGTTTTCACAAGTACACTTGAATTTCTGGTCGTTTAACCCTCTGTTAGTGTATTTACATTTTAGTTTTTACATTTTTATGTGATTTTTGCCTATACTGTCAGATCATTTAGTGTTATCTTGTAGATGATGAAATTTCCTGTCTTACGATCACTATTCATTTTTAATCACAATTTCTGTGACGCATCAGTTCATCTTAGAACCTTAGCTTCATCTTCCCTTAAAAGAGTCTCTCCCATCCTCCTCTGTTCTTTGTTTGAACTGATATGTCTGCTATCTGTTTGACACCGTTATAAAAGATACACAAGTATAGTTAAATTCCTACACCTTATTATTTATTTATCATTATCTATGGGAATGGGAATTGTCTTGAAATACCAGCTTGAACACAAAAACACATCTTGGAATGTCTACTAGCTTAACTGGTAGCACAGGGGCCCCATCTCCTGCTGTCCTATTTTATGTAATGTCCAACTACTTTTTTACTAACCATTCAAACCGTAGATACTGTTACAGGACAGGTCTCTGTCCTCAGTCTGACATGGAGGTCTAATATCTTGTCGTCTGGGTGTCTCCCGTCTTCCAGCACGTGGTGTTCTTTGTGCTGCGAGCCATCGACTGGATCGTACCTGACGTCCCTGAGTCTCTGGAGGTGAAGATCAAGAGGGAGCGCTACCTGGCCAAGCAAGCACTGGCTGAAAACCAGGAGGCTCTGTTGGTGAGTCGAAACCGAGGGGCTGCCCCTGCCTGTGCGGGCACCGCTAGCCCAGGTCAGTAGAACATGGGACACACACACACAAGCAACGCCATGCAACACACACTAGAAATTCAAGGTGTTACTAGCCTTCAGTGACTAACCTCACTGTTTTGACGTTGGTAATAAAATACTTAAATCCTTCTATTCAGTTCTATGAGATCTGACCCAGATATCAGAGTCATGCACATGATGTACAGACAGTATCTTTGTGGTCTCTATGGATCCACACAGGCAGCAGCAGAGTTCACAGGTCACACACAGTGTTAAACCTGACACTAATGCTGTTGATTCCCATAAATACGTTCCACATTTTAAAGACTTTTAAAAGCTCACCCGCCCACCGGCTCACCTCCTCAGAGTGTTTGTGAGGCACCTGCAGCTCCACTAGCTGCTATAAACCCGCTACACCGCACACAACATGATCATTAATGGTAATTTGTGTGGGATCGGAGCCAAATACATGTCAGCGTTTCACTGAAGACTAGGACTCAAATTTACCTGAAAAAAAGAAAAATCATTGCATTCAAAAAGAGAAGAAGGTCCCATGAAGTGTAGACTCATCTTCGTGTATGTGTGTGTGTGTGTGTGTCCCTGTGCTCTGACCCATGCTGTTGTCATGTGTCTCTTGTAGTGAATTATGCCAAATGATGGCAGGTGAGTACATCACAAGTAAGTAAATGGAATTCTCTAGGTGGACCTCATTATTTTATCAGATTAAATCAAATCTAGTTTAACTCTAGTTAAAATGAATTAAAAAGAGCAGCAGTGATCAGGGATTGGAGCCGTGGTGGCAAGGTCTTGCTGAAATAACCCCTCGACCAATCACGAGTCGGTCTCAGCTGTCAATCGTGATATTTCACCCTGTTTTTATAGCATCAAAAAAGCTCACCGGAATGTTGGGCTCTTTAATATACATCACTGTTATTAGAAATAGTGAGAATGACAGAAGCCATCTTTGAGAAAAAGTATTTGATATTCACTTTCAATTAGTTTGAGCCATGACCCATCCACTAACATGGAGGAGTTGGGATTTATGCCCTATACTGCAGCCTGCCACCAGGTGGCAACAAATATGTTGGTATTCACTTGTATGGAACTGTTTATTCATCCATCTTTATAAATTGTCAACTATATAAGTTGATTATACTTCAGTTTATGTGATATTTTAAAGGAATATTTCACTTTTTAGGGAATATAATAATTAGCTTGCTGGTGATGAGTGAGATGAGACGACTGATGCTACTCTTATGACTAGTTTAGCTTTGCTTTGCTTAACGCAGCAAAGCAAAACGACAGGAAACAGGCACCAAAGTCTTCTCGTTGCCTGGAAAAAAATTGCAAGCATTAGTCCAACACATAATCTCTTTTATAATAGTGTTTTTTTTTTTTTTTAAATCAGATTAAGTAAAAAATAAAACGTTTTGAATAATTAGCATTGTATGTTCTGAGATTTGGACTTTGTTCTTTCTGCACAGAGCCAAGCTAGTGGCTCCCCCCCTTATTCCAGTTTATATAATGAGCTAAGCTAGCCAGGCAGAACACAATGTGACTCTAGCTTTATCAGAGATGAGATTGGCATGGAATCTATTTCTCACCCTTGAAAATAACGTAAATACATAGAAATTCCAATCTTGCCTTCAAACTCAGAGTAACTCAAGTACATGTTTTATTGCCTGTGTGACTTTTATGACCAGTATGTGTCACCAGGGTATAGGATCGTGGTTGAAGGCTGTAATTCAGTAGAATGTTGCAGCAAAGATTGTATGTGTCAGCAGTTTTTTTTTACCTCTTACAGTGGTTAGTCTGTCAGAACTGATTCTCTCTCCTGTCTCTCCTCTCCCTCCCCATTCCTGCCTTGTCCAAACCCAACTGCACTGCCTCCCCTGAAGCAAGCCACACATCCCTTGGAAACATGAGATAGGAGTCAACCATGGAAAAGCAGTGGTGGGAGAGAATATCAGAGGAATCAGAGACACACCTCTGCATCTGGAAGTCAACTTTTTCCCGGAGGGAAATACTGTCTTCACATTTGGATTCTTTGTCACAAATGTACACTGCTGCGCGGACATTATGATCAATAGCTATGTAATAGAGGACAGGTCAGTTTAAAAACTTCAGCATTACTAGAGTAAGATGTTAGAACAAGGGCATTTATTAATTCTTTTGTCTTGACAAAAATGCACAAATACATCATAAATATAATTTAAATTTACAAGATAAACAATATTAAAATGCAACAATCTCAAAGTAACAGGCACAAAATCTACCACAATGACGCCACATCCATGTCAATATTTTTACTGTGTTTCTACTGGATAATTAAAGTTGCAGCATAATAACGCTCTCTCACACTGTCTCATTGGGGCGAGACAGATTTTAACATGACATGGTTTCACTTGCAGCAGTGTGAGTCAGACTCAGACTGAGGGTTGAACAGTGAACGCCATAATGTTTAAGGGATACTATGCACTGACAGGGCAATACAGCAGAGGCTGACCAGTAGTGTGGGTAAGACTCCATTTATCTTTAACATAATGCAGTTTCATGGCAATTTCATATAGCAGGAGGAGTTATTTGGTAAATCTGGCATAGTGTGGAGACAAATCATTTTGCATGAAGACTCCCCTGGTATATTAATCGATACAAAAGATGAGTAAAAGTATTTGGAAATAGTTCTTTCCTTCAAAAGATACAAGGGTACAAGCCTGTTTAAAGGTTCAGTCTGTAGAATTTAGTGACATCTGGTGGTGATGTTGCATGTTACAGTTGAATATTCCTCATCGCACCCTCCTCTTCCAAACATGAAAGAAAAAGGGTTTTAGTTTGTCCACTTCTGGCTACTATGAAAAACATAGTGGCTGCTGTAGAGAGGACCCGCTCCCGATGTCAATATAAAGTTTTTAAATATAAAGGTCCCATTCTAGGGTTAAGAAAACCACAATTCATAAAATGTAGATGATTAAACTCTAGTGAAAACATCATTAGGATTATTTACATTAAGACCCCTTTTACCTGAATCTAACACAGTGGGCCTTTAAATACAAATGATTCCAAAGCCTCAAAAGGTGCATTTATAAAAATTATAAATAACAAATTTGGATGAATGTACTAAAGTGTTTTGAAATCATTACCAGTCGTTTTTTTGACCAAGTTCTTCTCCATAGCAACAAAGGTCGAAGCTCATGACTATGGTATTTACATGATAAGCCATGTCAAACCAGATACAAAAGAATTTCTTAGGAACAGAGTTTCTTGGTACTTATTGAATTAACTAATTAAATTATACAATTAACTGTTGACCATAACATCAACATATTATGCTTGCACTATCCAGGAGCGTCCTGTGTTTCTGTGTTGAAGAACATTTAGGATTTCATTTTAAAAAGCAGCTTGATTAGACTATGTTACCTGCCTAGTAAACGTTGATGATCTGTTGTTGTGACTATGGGGTAAAAAATATGCAATTATCTACACCTACAGCTGCAATGTATGCACTATGTTCATGCAATGCACATACTGTAAACTGTCCATGAATGCTGAGCATGCCTGTCTTTTTACTTGAATCTGCACAGTCCTCATATGGAGCATTTTAGAGAGTAACAAAGGTGCGTACCTGTACAAACAGGAGTGAAACAGTACCTCAGTATAGGACATATTTTGTGTGTGAGCTGTTTTGCATTAAAATAAATCTAGTTTGATCAATGGCTCCTCAGCGTGGGATTCTGAAATGGTGCTAGTTACTGTACTCACTCTGCTGTAGGGATGAACTTGCAACGTAATCATTCTTCTCCATCTACTTTCTCCACCTTTCTTCTGTTCATCTCACCTCAGGATGATCAGTTGCCTCGCTCCCTGCAGGACACTGATTTATTAGGAGTCAGATACAGACAGGTGTTGGTTAATGATTTCTCTCTTCCTCTCCCTCCTCCCTTCACACCCACCCAAATGGCCTTGGGCAACTCCAGACTTTTATGTAATCTCGTCCTTGTTACCTTTTTCTATCTCTCCTTTCCCCGTCTCTCTCCTTTTATCTTTGTCTTGCTTAATTTTTTTTAATTTATGCTCTTTTTCTCTCCCTTTGTCTCTCTTTGCCACTTTTGTCTGCTGGTTGTTATGATTGCTGTGCGTTCCTCTGCCATGGCCTGCAGGAAGAGTGAGTTGGTACTTGTCCATGTGCACAGGTATGCACCGGCGGTGGACACCGGCTGCCTCTCTTACCTTCTGCTGGAATATGGAGAGGGATGCAAAACAGACGTCTGAGTCAACCACATGTTAACTGCAGTGAACAAATCAATGCAGCATTGCACATGAGAGAGATTTATCCATAAACACATTGTTACCTTTTCATGTATAAAATCATAGAGATCCTGTATTGATCATTTATCAATGATACATAATTATCATCCACCTTTATGCAGATATGTCAAGGTTTTATACTGACATCAACACAAATTGATTAATATTTAAAGTCCCCTAATAAATACCTGTGGACCTTACAGCCCTGTCAGTTGGTTAGACTTCACAAACTCAATACCGGTGTACAGCACATCTATCAAATGACCAATTTGAAAAGCAGTGTCCTTTATAACCCGCCTGCTTTAATGAGCTGTTTGCTTTGCCTGCGGTGGTGCTGGCTGCAGCTTTCTTGCTGAAACTTTGAAAGTGACCAGTATTTGTAATTTTGATAATCGAGTAGAGACGGACCGCAGAAACCTGAAGCTGCTCTACCAGCCCAGCTGCTGCACTAAGAGAAACTCACCTGTTATTCAAAGTGTAGAGATGACCCTGAACTGGAAAATCAGTTGTTGTTGATGATGCAGCTAGCCGCTGTTTTTTTCAATGTTGATCAATATTGCCATTTGTTCAAATTGTGGAAAATTCAACACTGATCTTCCTCGGGTCCAAAGCTAGACATATGCCAAGTATGAAGCCAAGACGATGAAGAATTCTTGAGATATGCGAGCCTCATGCAGACAGAGATTTATGAACGACACATTCAGTGATTTTGCCAGAAAAACATTATGTCTTAGTAAGAATGTTTATACAAGAGGAGCGATCTGGTTTCCTCCAGAAAAAGATGGAGACAATTAGACGTCCCCCACCTCTGTGTAAACTGCTGTGCTGGGCTAATCTAACTCCCCCAACACCACCCACTACCATTCTTTTCATGTTTGATTAGTGAATGTAGCTGATACATCAGGGAGCACTCAAACAGATGAGGGAGTAGCAGCTTCTTTCCATCTTTTCTATCTCACAGGCAGACTTTCAGTGGAAGCTCCGTGTTGTTGCATGTGCACATCATACATGCACACACACACACACACACACACACAAACAGCCACAGGCAATAATAGATCTGCTCCCACAGTGATGCTAATGCATATATGCACAAAGACGAACATGCAAATGTGCACTTGCACTAGCATGCAAGGACTGGTGCCCTGAATTTGTTTTGGGTGACTTCCCCTCTCTCACATTCAAATAACACAAACATATGATACAACACATTTTGTCTGATAAATTAGACCCAACTAGCATCATGCAAGGATTTATTCAGATGAGGAACACAATCTCTGCTAGCTCACTGTCTCTCTGTCTCGAAGCAGTTGCTGAAATTAGAAACTAAATAACTATTAGAGTTAGAGGATGGGCGAGAGGGGGAGGAGAAAGAGAAAATGGGAGAGCACCTCCCCAACAGTAGCAGAGAGAGAGAGAGGGAGAGAGAGAGAAGGAGGGAGGGAGGGAGGGAGGAAGAGGGAACGAGAGGGAAGGGAGAGCAGAGGAGCTTAGAGAGGGGATCTGCATTGTAAGTAGCTCTGAGAGCAGCAAGTGGTGGTGGCCGTTTTTCAACCTGTTTTTGTTTTCTCGAGGAGCAGGAGAACGAGAAAGTGTCAGGAGGATGAACACAGAGTTGAACAAGTCTCAGCTGTGTTTTTTTTAAAAGATAGAGAGAAGAAGCTGTAGGAGGAGGAGTGGGAAAGAATCCAGGAGGAACACAAGGCAGCAATGGATAGAAGAGTGGCTCAGTCTGACCCTGGGATGGCCTGGATTCTCACACTGCTGCTGGCCACCAGCCAGCACATGCACTAGACTGCTAACGCCAACGAGGTACAGTACTGGGGAACAGAAACAGACCTTTCTAAACACGAAAATGAAAAATAAAAAGCTGAAAATCTATCCACACATTTCACTACATTTCCAATAACGTCATGCTCAGAGTTGCAGGATTTTGCTGCTGGAAGGGAAAGTTGAGTCTCGTTATTGGTCCGAGAGTGCAAATTGTTCTTTGTTTGGTGCAACTTGCAGAAAGTAGTGCTGTGCCGCCTGCCAGGTGCATTGGATACATGTGACAACCTACATGCTCCGAAAACAAAGGGAGACACTGTGTGTGAATGGGAGTCCGTAAACAATACCACCATGAGAGGGGTTATCTGCACTCTTGTTTGTCTGGATTTCAGTTTCTTCTCTACCAAATATCCAGCGATTTAAGCAAAGCCCTTCAGCACAAGCCCGACACCGTTCCCACTTTTTATGCATCACAAAATGTTGCAAATATCCAGCTCAAGTAGATGCATAAATCCTGCCAGGGCGAGGGTTTGCTTCTCTATTCATATATTCTCCTGGAAGAAGTTGCAGCTTGCATCGCTTGTGTTCCCAGCAGGAAGCTCCCTGTAGGCAGTGCAGAGGGAGCTGAGTCTCCAATGTGATGCTTACAGTGCAGCAATGAGTTGTTGCAGAGCAGGGCAGGTAAGTGCTTGTCTGGAGTATGTTGGATGAGGGGTTGTTAAAAACTGTATAAGGCTGAAACTTGGCGCCACACACACACACACACACACACACACTCTGGGACATTTTATCATACGTCTCAAAAACCTTCTCTGCCTGTATTAGGAGATGAAGCAAGAGTTTGTGGTACTTAACTGAGGCCTGCACATGGTTCGGTGCGTATGTGTGGGTTTTCTTTTCCTCTGTCTCCCTCTGTTTGTTTGTTCACTCATGTGAAGCCTCCAGCGGGTCAATTTGTTGACACGGCTTCATGAGAGATAAATATTAACACAGTGATGACATTCAGCAACCAGGGTTTCATTTTTAATCCGACACATAAAACTGCTCCCCTCCACCTATTTCACATGGAGATTGCGAGACACTCTACGGCTGTCCAGACATATGCTCAACATCAGCATGAGGGTGAGCTGAGGGGATGTCTGGTGTCCTGATGAGTAAGGGAACTGTCATATGTGTTGTGGCTATGGATCGTCTGAAAGGTGCATATTTTGGCTGGAGCACAATTAGACAGCAATAGGTGTTTTCTGGATTAGCTGATTTACTACGGCATGTCTGACGCGAATGCACCACCTGGATGTTGTGCTAGATGTGCATCAGCATTGACTCTGGACTTTATCACAGACTGGAGATCCACAATACAAGTCTTCAAAACAATACTTCTTTTTTTTTTTTAAATCAAGGTTGTTTGATTTCCTTTAGCTGTGAATTCAGTTTCCATTCGGTCAGCACTCTGCTGTAGATTTGATGTCACTCTTTGGGCCTCCTCTTATCGCTCAGAGATTTATAGCTCACCGCAGGGCCCTTTCCTCCTCCCACTTCCTCCCTCCCCCCACGACTATACGTCTGGAGAGCACCTGCCCCATCACCTGCCATTCAGACATGTCTGTCTGTCTGTCTGTCTGTCTGAGCGTGTGTGAGTGTCCTTGTTTTTTTTACTTATGTAGATCTATAGTCTATATTCACACTACTAAATATTTCTTTTGAATATGGTGGGTTCAAACTAAAACAATCTCTGGACATGTGTGCTCCTGGTTGTCACAGATTGCTTGAATATTTACTTGTCTCCTACATATAGGAATTTGTATAATTGTAAAATACAGAATTTAAGCTGTTAGCAAAGAGGGGACAGCAACACTTTTCACTCTGTGATCTACACTGGTACCTCAGGCTAATGATGGTTGCTTTCTTCTATCGTGACAGTAAAGACAACGGTTATGAATGTCTACATCATTGTTTCCAAACATCTCAGTTTCTGCCCGTCTATAACATAACACAGCCGTGGAGAGTTAAAACTATTAGGGCCAACAGCATTTCCAAACTTTTCCAATTTTATTGACTGTAAAACTCCAGAGCATTGTGGACCCCAGGTGTATCTGTAGCAGATGCGTGCGTGCATGCAGTGTGTTGCAGGAAAGCGATCCAGGATGCCACACCTTGCCCTCATCCTACCCCTTACCACACACACACACACACACACACATGCGCACACACACACTAGCTCAGCTGCCAATTTGAATGTGACTTGCTGTCTATACTCTGTGTTTTGCACCTACCTGTTTTCGCAGAAACCAGGCTAAAATCATTACAGGCATCATTGACTGAAAGCGAATCTGCCCTGTAAACATCAGTGACACTGATATCTTCTGGAGACACAGTCACTTTCCTAGCTTTTCGACTTGTGGCCTAAATAACTGTGGCACTAATGGCCCGTAATAACAGCCCTTGCTCCTGCACGTGTATCCTCGAGTTGCTTTGTTTGTCTCCTGGCCAGCTTAGTAGTCAATTTCAGAGGAATGAGTTTGCAGAGTCATGCAGGGAATGTGGAAAAGTGTCTCAGGGGGTTTCATCTTGGGGTTGGGCACTTCTAAAGTAGGACATGAACTTGTCTTCAAAACTGGACTGTAGAACAGACCACCTACTGAGGTGCTACTCGTGCATTCAGTTAATTAAAATATGATGTTGTGTTTTGCTTCAACTCGTAGATGGAAAACTATTTGAAAAGCAGGAGTGCACAGGCTTCATTATTTGATATAAATCTGTGTTTCTGGGAATATTCAGCGCAGATGTGAAGGTTAAAACAGACAAAGGGTTAAAAGTGTAGCCTGGAGCTGCTGTGTGCAGATCGCTGCACACCTGTCTAGCACTGCAGCCCTCCGGTCATTTTACTTGGTGACTTATCCAATACAGCGTGGTCTGTGTTTCACATTTTCACTCATGCAAGATAATCAGTTTCTGGCTTAGGAGACATTGCCTCTTCACTGAACTGCATTTTTGTGCCTCTTTGCTCTCAAAAAACAAAAGACAAACCAGGTGTTACCCCTTCCTTTTTAGGCCATTTTAGCCTCTCTCTTAATCCATGCTCTAATGCTGTTTGCACTGCTGGTTTTGGGGTCTCAATAGTTTATAGCCTTAGATGTGAGTTAAGGTAGAATTGTTTCAGGATAGTCAGGATCTCATTTTCAAAACAACACGCAGGCCGGCAGATTGCTTGTGCATACCTGTCCAGATAATGAAAGCAAGAAGCGGAGGAGGAGGAGGAGGTGGAGGAGGGGGTTTGAGGAGAAACTGCTGGTGCTCAGCCGGGAAAAAGTGGAGCAGGGAGCTCAATAACAGCATGGAAGAGCAGGCGAGTGAACACAAGGGCAGATGAAAGCGAGAGATGCTTCAGCAATTTGACGTAGAGTAGGTCAGCTCCTTTGCAAAGGATCAGAATGGAATGAAAGTGCTTTGATTGACTATAAGAGTACAGCAAAGCAACCACTTAATTTTTTTAATTATTTTATAGCTGAAGAAAAAAATTATGAAACTAAATGACTGCAGAGTCATGAATGGCTCTGCAGTCATTTAGTTTCATAATTTTTTTGTTTCATAATTGTTTTATTTAGTAAGTTCGTATAACATAAAAAGTCTCATTCATGGCATTCATGGCACTTCTTATGTTATACCCACTTGCAAAAAAAAACTGGATCTGTTATGATGATGGATCAACAGAAAATGTATCACTTTGAGAAAGGTATCAAAGAATATAGTTTGGCATTTCTGATTTGAAATTTAACATTTAACAGAAAAGGTTGGTTATATTTAACATTTTCCTACCATCACTAAATCCCTTTAAAAGAACAATGCTTTTATTCTGTCTCTTTCCAGCCTGAATGGTTCCCACTGAATATGTGATTCTTTTAAAATAGGTCACAAATATTGAGTTTTGTGTTTAATAAAGGCTGAGCAATTTCCTAATAAATGTCGTTTTTAGTGCAAAGATTTAAATTGTCCATTTGTAGGGGACTATATTCAGCCGTGGAGTGATAAATATTTGTGTGTGTTTGATATACTGGAATGAGCAACAGTGCAGCCTCATGGTAATGACTTAAAAGTCACTCAGTGTATAATTTATGAGTGTTTAAAGCCCCTACAAGGAGTTTTTATATGGTTATGAAACAGTCCTATTTTACTTTATGACCTACAACAGGAAAATTAGACAATCAGGGAGAAAATTGGCTTTTACCGAGTATTCTCAATGACTGCTGTCGGAACAGTTTACCTGCAAAGGTCAGAACAACGATTTATGATGGTCAGGCGAGAAAAGCTTATGTTAAGGTGGATGGAGAGGAAACAGATGTGGGGGTAGCTAGCCGGGCTACACGCTAAGGTAAAGGCTAACCCGTACAGACCAGCACTCCAGAGTCTCTCCCTCGCCAACTCCACGTCTCTTACAAACAAGATGGATGAGATCGGAATGAGAATTACAATACGTTACCTCTTTGCTATGCATCCTGCAAAAAGCTGTGTGTTACGGTGTGGCTTGATATTCCACCCAACTTTAAGCCCCTATACATTGAGTGACTTGGTATATTCTCAGGTGGGATTGTTCCATTTGCCCACAATAAAAGGAGGAAGTATGGATTTCTTGTACCTGTATAAATGTATTTACTACTCAATGGCTGTGGTGTTGCAGTGTTTTCTCAGTTTGTGTCCTGAACTAGCTACATTTCACATTGTTTGGAACGAGGTTATTATGACAGGTGACAGTGGAAACACTGCTTTGTCTACAGAGGTGCTAAAATCAACGGAAATTAAAAGTTCAATATTGGATGTTTAATATATTTGAGAGAATATCTGTGTCAAATGAGGCAATTTGACAAGTTACACACTGGCTCATAATTTTTATTTCATTTTAGATATGTATTATTGGAGACATTGTTGTTTAGCTGTATTCGAAACATAAAATGGTCTCATGTTCAGTTAAAATGGCCTGTGTGTGTGTTTTTTAACATGTTGTTTGAGAAACACACTGTACATCTTCAGGGTTTAGATATGTAACTAATAGGTTGGATTTAACTTTTCATATGATCATGGAACCTGCAGTAAAAAAATCCTAAATCAGAGCTTCTTTTGTTTCGAAACTTGTTTCATACGAACAACCGTCGTCTGTCAGAAGCTGCTGATTATGGGATTTTCTGGATTTACTGTGTGTTGGATCGTTGCCCCTCAATCTACTTGGTAGCTTTTGTGACTTAAAGCACCATAATTAGATCAGGTTATTTCCATAAGTTCGTCAATAGCCCCTTTGTGTCTGCACTACCCTGGCTGTTTGTCTCCTCTCCCATGTCAGCTTCTCCTCCTGCAGTTGTTATGGTGGGGCAGTAAAAGCAGGGGGAGGGGAGGTTAAAGGTCAAAAAGTCTTGGCGTTTACACGTGAGATGTTCATGACTTTTAAATAAGAGATTGCTGTTTGTCCTTTTTCCGGAAATACCCCTGAGTGAGACGAAGCCTCTCTATGTCCTGTCACTTTCAGTGGAGGGCTCATAGCGTCCCAAGCACACACAAACTCACATCAGGTGTGCCTTGTATTTGTGTGTGTGTGTCTTAACTTTGTATGATCGTAAGTCAGGTTGTCAGTATGCATCTTCATGGTGTCTCAGAAGGTCGTGGGTAAATTGCCTGAGGCTACAGGAGAGGATTAGGAGGTCCCACACCATGTGTAAACATTTGTGTAACCCCTCCCCCCAAATAGCCTCTGGGGTGCTCACCTGTCTCGGTGGGTTGAGGCTGGAAGAGGAACGAATGCCTAGAAGTTCCCTGACCTGAATTTACTCGACTATTCTCTCACCGTGCAGACATCGTCCCCTTCACATCTGGTGCGCTCTCACCGATTGGAATTCGAGTCTCGCTGAGGAGTTTGTTTTTATTGAGAGACTCAGATGAAGCCCATTAAAATACCAAGATGATAGCTGCTGGATTCCATTCCAGGTATTTAAGGTGAAACGAGGTGAAACAAGGTGAAACAAGGTAATCATTAAAAATGTTTTTGCAGGATCAAATTCAAGTCATGTGCCACTAATTGACGTGACATTATCGTCATACAGCTCAACAGACAGAAGGGAGGACACGTGGAAAAACCTGCCAACCTTACACAAGCACACAAATGTATTGCACAATGTCTGAATTGAAACATCCAGTGCTCAGTTGCACTTTTTATGACAACACAATATTTTACGTCACAATAATTCCATGGATAACCATTTAAAGTGGTTTAAGATTGACGGCAGCAGGTAATTACTGGCTGTAAGTGTATACACTGCTCCATCACTCAGTAATCACCAGAGATTGTTGACGTGTTCTATAACACAGATACATTTAAAACAGACCTTGATGGAACTTTGATTTACTGTAATAACAACTAAAACTGGTTTCGCAGCACAGGGCACATGGAGCAATAGTGACGCTGAATGATGTCACGTCTTGTCTTGGCAGACAATGCCGGCACTTGAGTCTGCTGCTTGGCAATTAGTGGTCCGATGTGACTGAGTTAAACTGCGATCTCGCACACATACATGAGCTGGTCGCACCACACTGTCATTACACCCCAGTCTGTCTGACCAAACACACCGGACTCATGCTCACAGACAGAAAGCGTGCGGGGGAAGGAGCAGATACTCTCACTTTCTCAAGGAGGTTTTGTCATATTGTAAGTTCCACACTGAGCACTGGGATTTGATATAAGTAAGATAGATGTACTCTTTTGATCCCAATTTGGGAAATGATCGAATATCCATATATATCCAGATTTGAATCCGCAACACCTCAGCAGTACAAAAAATGACTCAGACTGAACCCCATGTATAATCCGTTAAGAGCTTATGCTGCAGTTTCATGGTCAAACTAAATGCTGATGTCATTGCCACACTTATTGCTATAAGCTGCACACTTAAGGTTTGATTTGGTTCTACTTTTTGTCTTGATTTATTTGACAGAAAACAGGAAGTGAGGAATGACATGCAACAAAGGTCTGCAGCCCAAATCAATCATGATATTATGATAATACAGAGTAAAACCTATTTATACAGCCCCTTTGAAAAAAGGTTATAGATGAGAAAACAGTAAAAACAAGATAAGATAAAACATTATTAAAGATTAAAAAAGGTGTTAGGGTACGAATTAGATGGAAATACACCTATAATATTTGTCTGGAAGCCAATGAAGGGAAGCTAAAATCAGAGTAAAATGCTGTTTATTATTAGTTTAGTGAGAATTCTGGTTGCTGCGTTTTGGAACAAGCTGTAGTTTATGTAGAGTATGTTATTCATCTTCATGGTATTCATGTTAACCACTAGAGCATCAGGATGACCTGATAAACATGTTATCTTTATTTGACCTCTGGCGCAGGTAATTTCGAACACTTCCTTATCCTGTCTACAAGTGAGAATGAGCTTGTTTTTTCTCTACAAAGAAGCAGCAATGAAACAATAAAAAATAATTACCAACTTGAAATACATACTTAGAATAAACATCTACATTAGTAAAATACCTGCAAGCATTAATATGTGTTTTATCAGCCAAAGTATTTTTTTTAGGTTGGTCCAACAACTCTTTTCATAGTGAATACACCAGTATCTAGATATATGTAACCATGTTAATTATCCTGTATATCACCTTGTAGTATTTGAAAAAATGAGCATTGTTAGACTTTAAATCTGACGAAGACTCGACACGTCTAGGAATTTTATTTCATATCGCACAAAGGGATGGTGTGAAATCTCTGTCCTGCCAAAGCCTGCAGGTTTAATCTCACAAGCTCAGTTTGAGCCTGAATAAGAGCATTCGAGAGAATAAGAGCAGCAAACTGTGGGGTACTGGTGCAGCAGCAACAAAAGAATACAAGACCCAGTGCACTAAAAATTAACCACCTGCAGCATTAATAAACCCTGGACCCACTGCAAAGAGAAACTAAACACACACTAGGTAAATAATCATAAAACTGAGAAATGTTATCAGTTCGCCTTTGAACATGGACAGGGACACATGACTGATGCAGTTTGTTCCATAAAACTGGACCAATGTCTCAAATCGGCCTGCACGAGATGTGAATATTAGTCCGGTGAGTGGCAGCCTGTGACGTCCTCCGGTTCGGACCCAGCTTCCAGGCAACAGCACAACTCAACACTGTTATTCCTCCTGTGAGTCTGCCATGGCTCAGCACGATTACATGATGAGGCATATGCTGTATTTCTGTTATGTGATTCTCCAACTCTCATTTCTGTCTGACTTCTCCACACTGGAGGTGGCGCTGATCCCCAAACTGAACACTGGGTCAGAAGAGGCTAAGTTCATTTGAGGCTAAACCATTTGTTGGACCAGCATGAGACTGTAGATTTCAGCTTAATCAGAAGTGAGTTTGTCTGTACTCTCATCAGGGGAGCAGCAGTGGGACACTATATAAGGGCATAAACTAATGCAAAATACAGCGTCCATATTTATATAATAATAGTTACTTCAAGTCATTGTTGGTTTTGTTCAGGAGGATTTTCTCAACTTTCAGCAGAATTTAAAAGATTGTTTTGTAGTTTAGGTAGAATTGATAGGTTTCTAGTTTTTTTCCATTAGAGTGTCAGAGGCACACTGTCCAGGATGTTTGATGTTGGAATTGTTGTCTGACAGTCGGCCACACTGAACAAAGCGGATTGCTGTTTCCAGCCTAAGAGATCTCATTAGGAATATATTTGTTATGAATAATGAAGCACACCTTTATTAGTAGTAGTGGAGTTGTGAGGAGATGGTTGTGGTGGGTGTGGGTGAACAACCAGTTAAACCGACACACCAGAGATGACGGTTGGTGCGCACACTCCCACCTGTGGTTAGATTCGTCAACAAGGACATTTGGCAAATGTTTTTTTTTTATGTAAATAAACAGATAGTGGCTAGCATCACTGTGAAACCAGGTCTTTACATCCACCAAAGAATTTATGCTTCGCTCCAGGATCCAGGGTTTTTCTAGTTTTTTCCACATTTTCCTCACTTTCTCAAGAAATAATTTATAGATCTTGAATTGGAATCTGGATTTTAAGAGGGTGTGTAGGTTTAATTTAATTTTTTATAAGGGGACTGTTGGGCGTCTTGTTGTATGCACTCTACTGAGTGAAATTCATCACGATAACCAAGTCAGTGAGTAACAATTACTGTATACACTTTTGATAATGCTAAGGTCGATATACACATGTAAAGCAAGACGGGATATTTCAGCGGAAAATAAATATATTGTCTAGAATATTTTACTGATACGTCCAGTACACATTTTCATATATGAACAATGTCCTTGTTATGTTTACAAACATGTAATCTAGGCACAAGTTTCATACACATATTTTCTGTTGCAGATTGTTTGTATAGAAACTTAATTTATATCAGTTGCAGATACATCCCCACACACAAGTTTACAATAATTTACAGTAATAGTTCTCTGTGAAAGAACAATCCTCCATAGTGCCTCTTTATTAAATCAGTGTAACAGTCACACTCCCTAACATTAGAAATAGCTCAACCAGCTCTAACACAGCTCCCCGCGACAAACTTCAAGCAAACTTTAATGAACCGATTACACAACATTGACTCTGTAGTGAAGCTGAATCAGCAACAGATTTTATGCTCATATTCATGAGATACACTTCAATAAGGGATTTTTCTGAGACCTTTGAGATGAAAAATGTCACAATTAAAAGAAATGCTTCTCATATGGCTGCTGGCAATAAAGTCATGCCAGAGTGCCATTCATTAACTGCTGTACGCAGACATGTCGTCTTAGAGCAGCCTTGTGAAATTACAGGGGGAAACGCTGGCAGCAAAGTCCATAACAGTCATAAATAACAGCCTGCTATGACAAGGGAAATTACACGTCTTTGGAATTGAAACTTTAATAATGTGATATATTGCTGTCGGTGTGATGAATGTGTAGTACGTGTGATGGGATGCTTTCATGTTTTGATAAATATGACGGTCAGGCTTATCGTCACTTTCTGGGATCTTGAACTTACAGAATAACAAATTGTCTACAAAAATTAGGTTGATTGATGATGAGTTGGCGATTGGTGGAGGATTACGTCAACATTCACTCGTTATGACAGTGTTGAAAGATGAGGTACACAAATACTCTGTAAATACGGAAGTAATTCCTATTCGATCTGATATGACAGACTGGGGAGGGAACAAAGTAGAGTTCATACAATGGTGCACATCTACAGCAGGCCTATACTGTAACCACATCCAGACACCAAAAAGCTTGAGTCATTATGCAGCTGTGGTCTGGATGTGTTTATATGGTTCAGTGGCTGCACTATATGGGTGGATCAGTATAAGCAGTTCCCACACCCTCTCAGGTGTCCTGTGCTCAGGGCAGCCGGGTCCAGGCTCCCACATAAAGGCTGCCTTTGTCTGCAGTCGGGAACAGGTAACCATTTGTGCCTGCACTTCCGTGTGTGTTTGTGTGTGTGTGTGTGTATGTGTGTGTGTTGGTGTGTGTGTGTGTGTGTGTTCGTGTGTGTGTATACACCTTACATGCAAACATTTGTGTGTTTTTCAGAGAGAAACAGAGCGGTTGGAGTCAGTCTACAGTTTCCACAAGAACAGGTGTGGCTTTTCAGTAACCTCATAGTCACATACAGCACAAACAAAGGAAGATAAACCCTCCAGTAAACAAACAAAGTTATACTTCGAGGAAATATATTCATTTATGCTTGTAGCCCCTCAAGGGACACCCTGATACTTTACAGGTGCACAGCTTAATAGAATGTAACATGATACTACTATAATAACTATAATGTCAAATATAACTGTCACATAAAAAAACAGTTAATATTATGAATAAAGTCTAAATTACAATTACGAATGCATCAATTTAGTGTAGTAATTTTGTGTTGTGAGAGAATGTAGCGGTTTGCAATGGAATAACTGACTAAAAGCACAAGTTATGAGTGTAGAGTTGATAAGTAGTTTTCTCTCACACAATGGTTCCAGGAGAGCAGTAAAGGGAGAGGGGAATAAAGAGGTAAAGAAGCGCTGCAGCATTGTCAACATCTTACAAAACATTCAAACAGACTTGAAATTGTGGAGTGAGTGGTTCAATGTGAGGAAGCTGATATTTTCAAATGTACGTGCGAACGTGTCTGTTATTCTATGTGGAGTGTTATCGTGTTCGTTTTTTCACACCCTCTTAACCGATAGAACACATAAATACACCATGACTTGTGATATTCACACAGGAAATCAGCTCTGAAAGTTGCTATTTTGCTACTTAGCTTAGTGCTTCTCAAAAATACTTTTCTTAATCCCCATGACAAATACTAAATGTCTCTGCTGCTGGACCTGAATTATCAATGTACCCATTTTTTATTTCTAAAAAAGAAGAATTGTTCACATTAAATCATGTTTGTTAATAGGTGATGCTATCTTAACTTATTTCAAAACAATTGAAGCAAACTCTGTGCTCCTTTGTGTGTGTATGCACGCATGTGTGTGTGTGTCCGTACTATTCCTTTTACCTGGTGTTTACCTGGCAGAAGTTAAGGATTACCTGCTCAGGAAGAAGACTCTGAGCTCTTCTGTTGTGTGTTTAAACAGCCTGTCAGGAGAGCCAACTTTATGACCCACTGCTGGGTTCTAACACACACTCCCTGTAAATATTCAATCAGGTATGGTGGTGCCTGCTCGCTATTGTGGGCGGAGAGGAAGGTAGATCAACAACCAGAGTGACAGGTGAGTGTAGATCTCAGGTGCAAGGTGAGAGTGCTGAGGATGTGCTCTCTTCCTCTCGTCTGTGCATCTGTTGTGGTATTCTGTCTGGAGCTGGTTTGTGTGTTGTGTGTGTGTCGGTGTGTGTGTGTGACAGAAAGATGTTAAATACAGGGGTTGGATGCTGTGTGTAGAGAGGTCTTTAATTAGAGCAGGAAGACAGAGCTCCCGGAGACACTCTACTCTAGACTTAAGGGTGGGAGATTGTGTGTGTGTGTGTGTGTGTGTG
Source organism: Platichthys flesus (assembly GCF_949316205.1). Lineage (NCBI taxonomy): Eukaryota > Metazoa > Chordata > Actinopteri > Pleuronectiformes > Pleuronectidae > Platichthys > Platichthys flesus. The sequence goes on along the minus strand of NC_084951.1, from coordinate 8,543,801 downwards.
AGGACTGGTTCTGAAACATCCTGCACGTGTCAATAGTTTGAGGGTGTCTGCTGTTGTGTGTGTGTGTATCTTGATATATGAATCCCAAAAATGTGCAGAAGCCCTTTTAGAAAGTCAATCCTATACGACCACCGTCGACTGAACATCCAGAGACTGTCTAGTTTATTAAACTTACACAAGTCTGATTACTGTTCATTATAACCGTATATATTGTTTAACACTCAGTTGGGTCTGAGGAATCTCCGGTGAGTCTCAGCTAAGTAGCTAACAGTGAATTGTGTCCAGTCGACCGTACCTGATTGCAGGATAAGTGGTTTGCTGCTGTACTGGTTTATACTAAGGCACCGATTTGTTTCTTGTTGAAACATTCCAGTGTACCCCAGTGTGTCCCTAGGCAGTATAATCATGTGTCCATTTTTTCAACATCCACATAGCGTATTAGAAAGAGCAACAAACAAAAACCAAAAGTGATAGAGTGATTGGAGCTAAAACCAAGTGTTTCTGACAGAGGCTGAAAAGAGAAGCCGCAAAACTGGACGGCACGAGGAAAGTCACGTGTTTCTGAACATTAGAGCCTGTCAACCTTTTCAAGTAAAAATTGGGAACCTGAATATGAGCTTAATATGTCTTCTTTAATAATCCATGTTTTTTGTTTGCTGAAGTGACCAAACTTCTATTGTCTATATAAATCCAATTTGTTTTTTAATCATCGTCCTTCTCAGGTTTGGGTCCACACTTCCTCTAGTTTTGTCATAAGGTGAAACAACCAACTATGTCACTGTGAAGTGCTGACTGGATCTTGATGTATAAACTGTACAGTTAATATAAGTTATTTTTCCACACTCTCCCTCTGCAGCTCCCATGTTTTCGTCCAGCCATGCTCCCTGGGTATGGATTCTCACCTTTTCCTGATTTCCAACCTCACCTTCATGCTTTTCGCTGCGGGGGAGAGAGCCCCAGCATGTGGATCCCTGGCTCAGGAGAGTCCCAGGCTCTGAGCGAGGTCCAGGAGGACAGGCCTCTCCTCCACCCGTGCCATCTCAAGCATGTTGCAGTGTGCCAGGAGGAAACATTGGCTTTTATTGAGCTACAACCACCAGTGGCTCCGAAACTAAACGGCCTCAGCTCCCCAAGGCAGGCTGTTACTCCAGATGCACAATGCATTACACACACTCTTTCATTGAGTGGTTACAGACACACACTAAATGAGCTGAACGACATGAAGAACGGCTGCCACAGGACAGACAATGAACATGAAACAACTTTGAATTTAAACTCTCATACAACTGTGGGCGATGGCGAACCCGAGCGGACTGAAAAGCCACAAACTGTCACCACGGTATGTCATCCCCCCCACACAGCTCTTAGCCTCCCTCTGTCGTTCCCTCTGTCCTCTCTATACACAAACACAGACTCATGGGAATCTCAGTTACCTTGTTCACCATCCTCACCTGAAGGTCCAGGGTGTCTGAGCCAAAACTCCTGCCAGCTACAGAGGAGAACATCACAGGGTTCAGTGAAAGAAAAGTCAATCCGTGAGTGTGCATCTCATTTCTAAATTGACAAGATTGACGTAACAAATTACGATTCAAAAAAACGCTTTATATGCTCTTCTTGAGTTGTTTTTTTCTGGTTTCCAGGGCGAAAGATGCAGGTTTATTCTCCAGATAGCACGAGTGAAGAGTCTCTCAGCAGCCCGATCCTGGACTACATCTTCCCTGGACCTTTTGCATCCTTTCTAGAGGAGGACCTCAGTGGATTATCCTCCCTGGAGACTATGTCAAGTCCCTCATCCACAGACGTTGCTACAGATCTCCCAGGCCTCAGTCATGAGGATATTTTTGATCTACCCACAGAGCCACTGCAAATAATAGAGGACTCAATACTGGGGATGAGGGAAGAGAGCGGGAGTGTAGAGATGTCCAGTGCCTCGGGGGGGAGCATTTTGTCACGCAGTCGTCATGGGGACCAAGAGCGGCGACGCTTCTCTGCCTCAGAACTCATATCTAGACTTCAGCTGTCTCAGAGGAAGAACTCCTTCACCCTGAAGCTTGGGAAGTCGCTGTCAGCACGGGTAGCCTCCAGGGAAAGACAGAGCCCCAACAGCCTCTGTCCCAGCCCTGACTGTGAGTAGACAAAAGATCTAATGTCGTTTCATCATAGGGTCCCATCCACTAACATGGAGGAAGCAGGATTTATGATTAACTCTATGATACACCCAGCCGCTAGGAGGCGATTGAGATGCTTTGGATTCATTTTGGGGAGCAGTCATACCACTCATCTGTAACTTGGAAAGATATACATAATGTATATATATATATATATATATATATACATACAGTATATATATATACATAAATATAATTTTGCAACATATCCAACAGGCAACATTCTCATTTTAACTTCAGATAAACTCAAACACAGAGAAATCCCTTTTGTTTTCCCAGCACCTCCATCAGCATCATATTAGAAAGGGATATTTTAATGTTCAGCAATGAAAAAGGGGGGCAATTGCATCAACCATAATATACAATATAATATAAATAATTGGTCAGAAGGAAAGACTTGGCAAAAAAAGTCTGTTGTGGTCATTTGATTGTAAAGAGCTACAAATGCCTGAAACTAATAAAATATATCAATATATAGCTGCAGCTCCACTTTATTATTAAAGGCTTCATATATTTGGTACATGGCCTAAGAAGATTGGTGAGCATGAAACAATATGTCTGAAAACTTCCAGACAGGCCTAAACTGAAATTATTACAGTACAGGGCCTCTTGACCCTTTATTACATGAGGTGTCTTGCTTCATCCATTGACCTCATTTTCAAGTCCTGCTTCTTATCTTTTTCAGATAAGTCCAACTCCAGGCACCAAAGCTCAGGAGGTTCTAGTAACAGCGCCCCAAACAGTCCTGAAGGACCTGCACCTCCTCTGCCCAGCAGTGACAGTGGGATGCCGCTGCATAGATGGAGCACAAAACTCGGGTAAATACAGACTTCCATTGTTTCAACACAAAAACGTGCAAAAATCAAAGATCAATGTCATTTCACATTTTCATTACAGAATGCGAAAGAAATCCATTGAAGACGACTTGGCCACACTTCCAACTGTTGCTAATTCAAATCGGCTGTCAAGGTTTTTACCGAGTTGTAAGTTTAACTAAAAGAAAGATTTCTTTTTTTATTTCATCTATTTAGATCGTCTATCCAGAAGTTTTCCCCTAACTGTCTTTTCCATAGCCAGTATTTTTATTTATTTGATTCCTGCTTCCTCCTGCAGCGATTCTGTACCAGGAATACAGTGACGTCGCCATCAACAGAGAGATTCAGAGGCAACAGGGGAAGGAGCCGGGCACAGAGGACGAGGGGCTCAGGGACGAGGGGTCTGACGGGGACCCGTCTCCATCAAACCTGTCTCCATCCAGCTCCTTCCGCTCCTCACGAGGTTCTGCTTTTGCACTGTGGCAGGATATACCCGATGTAAGAACCAGTGGTCAGCTTGACAATTTCAGCAATGAGGAGAGGAAGTTACAAGAGGTGAGTTAAGAGATTTCACATCTTATGATGGATTACATTTGGGTTTTCATTAGATTTTTCTATTGAACTGCTACAGCTGTTCATGCACTGTATGGCAGGCTGACATCCTGTGTCCTCCACTCAGGCAAAGTTTGAGCTGGTGACCTCTGAAGCATCGTACATCCGCAGCCTAACTATCGCTGTGGACCACTTCATGCTGTCGCAGGAGCTCGCTGAGTGTCTTGGAGCTCAGGATCGGCAGTGGCTCTTCTCCAAGCTGCCTGAGGTCAAAGATGTCAGTGAGAGGTGAAATAAATTGCAACTGATATTAAATATATTTCTGCTGTGCTCAGGTCATGGTGCCTGGTCTCAGGGACCAGGTTTTGTTCTTTCATTGACTGTATTTTCTGCTCACTTATTGTTTGCAGGTTCCTTCAGCACCTGGAGCGCAGACTGGAGCTAGACATTCTGCGTTTTGATGTGTGCGATATTGTCCTGGATCACTGCCCGGCTCTGCGAAGGGTTTATTTGCCTTATGTAACCAACCAGGCCTACCAAGAACAGACATACCAGCGTTTGCTGTGAGTAGCTGCCTCAACTGTATGTACAGTATAATGAAAACATAGCCTGATTTGGAAACCAAACTTGAACTTATATGTATAAGTATGCAGGCTTTCTCTGTGGACATTCATGGCTGTAGTGCAGAAAATCTAATTGTTTCATGCAGTGTGTCCAGAATTTCCTCTGAGCGTGTTGTTTTACACCTGCATGACTTAACTTGCACATGATTCATTGAAATGTATTCTTAAGAATTGTTTTTGTCAAGGCAAACAAGGAACTGGATTCTTCTTCAGAGTTTTTCATAAAGTCATTAAGGGGTTTTCTCTAAATGTGCTCGTCCTTTCATCTCAGGCACGACAACCCTCGTTTCCCCGGCATTCTGGCTCGTTTGGAGGAGGACCCCATCTGCCAAAGACTTCCCCTGACCTCTTTTCTAATCCTCCCATTTCAGAGGATCACACGGCTTAAAATGCTGGTGGAGGTACATGATTAAATGTTCACTGCAGGATTCGTGTTGGTACTTGAAACCCAATTATGTGAAACTGTAAATAGGTTAATATTGGGACTGGCCAAGTAATTTGCCCCAGCAGGCTTCTTTCCCTAACAGAACATGAGAAGAGCATTTTTCATTCGTTGGCATATCTTCAAAAACGTTGTTATTTTTCAGAATATCTTAAAGAGGACAACACCAGGCTCCCGAGATGAGGACACTGCCACGAAAGCTTTCAATGAGCTGAAAAAGGTGGTGATTATCATCCCTAATAGTCAGTTGGATAAGCTTCAGAATTATGGCTGGTGAGGCACAATAGTAATGACTGTGTTGGTGTGTGTCTTCTTAGATCATCAAAGAATGTAACTCCAGCGTACAGTCGATGAAGAGGATGGAGGAACTGATTCACCTCAATAAGAAAATTAATTTCGAGGGAAAGGTGACTGAAATATATGTGCATTGATCTAAAGACTGGATGGTGAAGAATTAACTTTTTCTGTCTTCCTTTAAAATTGTGAATCAAAGCATCATAGAGCTGTATCATATCGGGGGCATTGTAGGTTTGAAAAAACCTATGGAGTCAGGGGGGCGAGGTTAATACTCTGAGAAAAAAGTATGAAACCGTAAATTTGTCTTAATTTTATGGGGGGAAATCTCGGATTGAGATCTGCTAAAACTACATTAGTCTACGACATTAAAAAGAAGATATAGTTCATATATTAGCACAATTTTCTAAATAATGTGTGTTATAAGAATACAAAACAATATAAACCTGTGGCAAAAAATGTATAATGTCCGTATTTTTTTAGATACCCTTCTTGTTTCATGAAGAGTAGCCAACCTCCCCTGGCCTCACCTGTAGGTCAAACTTTGGTTGCTAAAGCTCAATAGTTGCCTTGTCCTCAAAAATACATTTTATTGTGTCTATTCAAAGTCTGGATGCTAATGATAATGTGATTTGGGGCTTAATGTTTACCCACAATGGCCCATATATGCCACATATACCATCTTATTCCACTGTGGTTATTGCTAAACAGCTTATTTCCTTTCTTTGTAGATCTTTCCTCTGATCTCTCAGTCTCGCTGGCTGGTGAAACACGGTGAACTCCTGGAGGTGGACACGCAAACAATGAGTATTTCTGGATCCAAGCTGAAGTTACCCACCAAGCCTGTGTACCTGCACCTTTTCAACGACTGTCTCCTGCTGTCCAGGAGGAAGGAGTAAGTGATGTTCAGTCGATGATCTGATGATTAAGGACACAACTAAATATCAGGGATTCTCTTCATACACAGTGTTCCCTCCCTAAGTTACAGGATAGGTTTGGTTTTGTCAGGTTTATGTAACGCAGTGATCACATGCCAGACTTTTTGGATCTCTTCAAACCGGCACTGAACTAATCCCTCTGAACCATCCTACAGTCTATGCTACAAACACTGGTTTAAATAGGTTTAAACCCTCAGTCAATATGGATTTGAGATTAAAAAAAAAATGTTTGTAGAGGTCTAATTTGTTCTGCCTTTTTCTGGTCCAAAGTGTAAAGTCTAGAATTAGTCTATAGAACACCCAAAAGAACCACTGATCAACTGTAACTAAAATGACAATGCATCACATTATAGAAATAAAGTTGTTGATGTACACTTGTGTTTTAGATGACAGTTAGATCAGAAGACTGATACCATACTCATCATGATTGTAACTAACTAATTGCTAACTGTGAGGCTATAACTAGCAGCCTGTTAGCATAGCTTTGCATAAGACTGGAAGCAAGGGCAAACAGCTTTAGATCTCATCTGTTTACTTCAAGCAGAAACCGAATTGTAGAAGAAACAACATTGTGGTTCTATTGGTGGATTATTAGCTGGACCATTTCTAGGCTGGATGCAAAGACTTCCTGAAGTCTTGCTGTCAATGAGGTTGACACAAACTAAAAACGACCTAGGCTAAGCTAAGTTAATCAGCTGCTGAATGTTCTATAATTCCATAAGAAGAATTTAAATATTTCCAACTTCAGCCAAGTACGGATCTCAACCTTTTAGCAGACATTGATGCGCATCCCCATTGATCTGATGCAAAGACAGTGAAATTAAATGGGCTCAAATCAACACAACACGGCTCTATTCTAACTTTGAAAGCAATTGACATCTTTTTGCAGTACCTGGAAATTCATGGTGTTCGTACATGCCAAGATAGGAGAGCTGAAAGTGAAGGATCTCAGTCAGAAGCTGCAGGGCATCTCAGGCTTCATCTTCCACCTGCAGCTGTGTGAAGGCCAGCAGCTCAAACACCAGATCCTGCTCAAATCCCACACTGAGTGAGTAACAACCCTTCATCCCTTCAATGATAACTTAACTCATATGAAAACAAGATGCTAGCAGATGGTGCTTTAACTGGCTTTGCTGGTTTTGTGGCTTCCAAGGAGCGGGAAGCAGAGATGGATCACAGCAATGTTTCCGTCCAACCCTTTGGAAGACATCGAGCAGGCCAATGAGAATGATGGTCAGTAGAGAGCTGCACGTTCATGAACCAGCCTCCAAAGTACCTTCATTCATCTTTTCTTTTCTTTTCTTCTCAGATATATCCCAGGTCCAGTGCATCAAAAGCTATCAGGCCCAGGAGCACGATGAGTTAACACTGGAAAAGGCCGACATTCTTCACGCTAAAACCATTACAAGTGATGGTAAGAATTTGGATTAAGTCTTATTCTAGATTAATTTAATTAGTTTGATGTCTGAAGCCTGTTGTATTTCCCCAGGCTGGGTGGAAGGCATCAGACTGTCAGATGGGGAACGGGGCTGGTTCCCCAAAACCTACGTGGAGGAAATCACGAGTCGCAGCGCGCGCCTCCGCAACCTCCGGGAAAATATCCGTATCAAATGTGTCACACAGAAACTGGAGGGAGATGAGTGACCAGTATAAAAACAGCTAGTCCTGTGTCAGAGGTGCAATTTAACCGTTTATTTTTTAAGGCTTCTGGCTCTTTCTTTTAATTTAGATGGATGTGGGAGCCTTATGTAGTTTGCAGGTTCTTCCAAAAGCCAACACTTTTGACTGCTTTTACTAGTGTCCTTTAATATGCTAACTATTACAGTACAAAGCCTCTGCTTTTCCGTCACAGTTTTACAATAACACTTATTCATACAACATAAGTCTATTGACGCATGCTGTCTGTGAAGGCATTTTAATATGATTCAAAATCAGAGAAAATAATCTAGTATCTCTATTATAAATGTGAGGTACACTGTGCATGAATGCACATTAAGTAGAATGCATCGTAAACTGAGCTCTGTGAGGTGCAGGACATTTATTCATGTATTATTACCACTGTAGAAAGTCACCTGAGGCAGATCCTACTGCTTAGCTTCATCCCACACATCACTGGCTTCTTATCTTTGGTCTTTGTTCTGCTGATTTAATTTCAGTACACTACACATCAGAAACACTACAGCGCACCAGTTAGTTTCCCTCCATGTGTTAAAGAGGTGGATTGTTAAAATAAGCCTTAATATTTATTAAAAAGGAAAACACCGTCCCCGTATGTACTGTTAATGGTGTTTAGTAACAGTAATCCGGCCTGCATGAACACCCACAATTGGGTTAGGTGTAGCTATTATTATTTTTACTGAAACTGTAATGTCTGAACTGTCTCTTTAGAGGGCTGCACTACACAAATACTTTCAATGCTCCAATAGGATTGTTAAAGTAAATATTTGTTTTTAATTCCATGAAAGAACCAAAGCACAACAATAAATTTATTTTACTGACAAGTGCTTATTCTCCTGATTCATAAAGTTACTACTGGGACTTCACACCATTCCACTGTTGTAACTACCAACTAGAGTATTAAATATATATGAATCTGCCTGTGAATATAGACCCCGACAAATTCACTGTTTACTCAGGTTGAAATAATATTTTGGTAAAAACTTCAGTTCCGAGTTATTTTAGTGATTTATGAAATATTTTAGATATATGCTCATGACATGTCTGTTTTTAAAGGCATTGAGCCCCTGGCAGGATATAATGGACTTGTAATTTAAATTAAAAAAACAATACCATATTCAAAATGTGCAAATCTAGCTTCAAAGTACATATCAATTTAGCAGCAGCTCAGTGAGGCTTGATGTTATTGCATTCAACACAAAACAATAGTTCTGAGTTGAATCAAAGCCTTCATATCAATAGTGTTAAAATCCCCATATGATCCATAGTGCAGTGTAACTGTGCTAAATCTGTTGTTAATGAACCACTCTAATCAACATTCAAATGTAAACTCTACTAGTGGCACATTAAATGTTTATAACCCAACTTTTTTTTCTTTCTCTAAGTTGTTAGTTGTAATTTAAATTGTTGCTATGGCTGCCTGTGTATTTATACTCCTCTAGCTGGTTGTTCTCTAAGGAGATTCTTGATGTAAATGTAATTTTCTGTAGATGGCCACATGTATAAAGAGTAGAAAATTGTTCATTTACTTTTTTTAACAGTAATTTATATATAAAAAGATATCATGGCATTCCATAGTTATAAACTTTGTATTCAGAGTGATTTCTAATAAACCAGTGAATAAAGATACTGTGATACACTGGATGTTTACTGGATATCTCAACACTACTGTAAATGTTTAACCACTGAAATAAAAACACTTCCATTCTACGTTGTGTTGAAGTAATGAATTTGAACTCTTTTTATAAACAGTTTATTCTTCAAAAGTAATGTCATCAGTTCTGTATCTGTTAAAACCAATACAGCTCTACAATGTCTACATCTGCTCAGAATCCAGGTCATGGCCTCATTTCAGTTTGTCCCCACATGAAAGAACTAAATTTATCTTTTCAGTTCCTCTGTGATGAAACCTCACACATCAAAATTAGGGTGAGAACATTCCAGAACATCTTCATCTCAACTCGGTGGCAGAAATTCGATGTAAAAGTAATATGTACAAGCTATCTACACAGTTAGTTCCAGTGCACTTTCACTCTCTGGTGAGTCAGCTGCGTCCATTGATGTGACGTTGGTCGGCTTTTATCATCGGCTCCTGGGACTCCTTCCTGCTCCTCTGCAGCTTTGGCAGGATTGGAGGTGCAGCCTGAATCCCGGTAATGTGGCTGCTTCTGTCCGGCTGCAGATCAGAGAGACAAAAACCTTGTTGATGCATTTGTCACCTTGGTGCATTTGTATCACAACTTCAGAATGTACTCTTCTATCCTGAATCAAGGAGCAGGGCTAAAATTTCAAAAGAATAAACCAAAAATGTCCTCGAACCCCAACAAAGTTGCCAAACTAAAACCAGACGTTGCCCAGGAGCTAGAAACGTTGCAGCATGTGTCAGAAAATGGTCTTAAAGCAGTTTCAAATAAGTATTAATCTGTTCTTTTGTATGTTCAGCTCTCTCCTGCAGTAAATATAACATATTCTACAGTCTTACCTGTTGTAGTTGAAAAATCCAGTTCTGATAATCCTCCAGACAAGTGCAGGAGACCTGCAGAGGCTCCACCAGATCGCCTGAAACAAAACACAGATTATATGAAATATCTGAAATAAATATATAAAGAAAAAGGTCACAGGTTTGAGCAGATTACCTGTCAGCTCAAACTCCAGCCGTCCAGGCAAGGCTGAGCACTCCACTGCTCTGATGCTGTGTCGAGGCAACCTGCCCTGTTACAGACGACCAGAGGAAAATGAAATGTGCAGGAATTGTTCTACTGATTGTACAGTCAGTATCACTTCATCTTATCTGCAGACTCATTCAGTGATGTCTCAGGCAGCAGGTTTGAGTTACAAAATGTTCTGCCCCTGATACATGTCAGGTGTCAAAATAACAAGCACTGTGTAATGACTACTGAGACACGATGTAATGCCACAGTGGCGGAGGAGGCGTAATTATGGATTTTCCCATAGAGTCATTTTACACTACCTCATATCGTACATTCAGCCGCTTGTTGTCCACTGACAGCAGCAGGACGTCTTGAGGGAAGAGAACCATCAGTCTTTCTTGGCGTCCCTGAGAGAACAAGGCCACTGTTACTGGTGCAGCTGTCTACAGTTAATAACACTGCAGAAGAACTGTGACACATAAACACATCAGATATTCTCCCTTCATGTTTATTTACCATATGCACATGTAATACATCTTGTATCAAATTTGTATAATTCATACAATATTCTATTGAAACTTTAATGATAATAATAATAGTTGGAGGGGGGCAGGAAATACAAAATACTGTAATATATATACTGATAGTAAGCTTACAACCAATCTCATTGACTACTTATCATTGTTTTTTCGTTTGTCGAAACTACTATAATAACACCTAAGTTATAATCATATAAGAATAATGAAGTATCTTTTACTTCATACTTCCTGCTTTCATTACCTGTGTCTATGCAGCCTGACAGAATGTGAATAGACTGGACGTTAACTACCTCTTTACCTCTGTCTAATGTAATGACAATAAAGTGGAAAAAAAAAAGTGGAAGTGAAAACATGGGGCAGTTTTTCTATCAAGCCACATGTTCATATCTTCCACAAGACTGATTCATTCTGTCATTCTTGTTATGATACAATGAAACTCAAACACAGAATTTATTTTGAGATAAGCTTGTAGTTATAGTGAGAGTATTGGCTTCTAATAGGATGTTGTGGTCATGAACCAACTACACAAAAGTCATCTCTGGTAAGAAATGTTTAGTTAAACTAATATAGTGCAGATTATCTCAACAGAGTGAGAGTAGTTATTACCTGTCTCTGTGAGTTGATGATATGGATGAGCGATATGTATCCTGGCTGACCCATGTGCTGTATGGGTGAACCCTCCCACTGCCATATTGGAGCTTGCAGTAAGTATTTGAGCAGTTCTTCTCTTTTCCAGCCCATATCACACGGTAACTACAGGAGAAATGAGTGACCAATTCAAAACTACAACTTAACCTCTATCACAGTGATAACCAGATATAGAAGAGGGGATTACTAGATAGGAGAGAGCGCAGTGAGAGGGACTCATGGGTTGTGTCATTGACTTATATCTCCTGTCTTCTATTTGCTGCGTCCATGTCTGTAACGCTGCAGCACTGTCACAGATGAACACCTTGGAATCCACCATTGGTCCTGGATTAAAAGAGGGAACAGAAATAGATCAAGTTCAGCATTTCTTCATTGTGTCAGTGTGTTTCAACGGAGTTTGGTAATTTCCACTGATTCACCGCTGATCTCAAACATGTGAGGTGAGTGTGACGTCTCGGCTTCCAGGGAGACAGCCTGTAAGGTGAGGCCAGAAAGAGGAAGGATACCCTGTAAGACAAGAAAAGATAACAAAAATAAAGAAAGCTATATTATTTCTGCCATTGTGCTTCAGTTTAGAAAATCAGCATAAGACCAACATTAATGACTCTGGTGACAGTCTCATACGAGGGATCCCTTTCCCAGGACTGAGACAACTGCAGTAAATGTCCAGTGTAACAGCAACATCAACAAAATAGCATTATAGTATAA